>NW_026736949.1:0-54737 GCF_949786415.1 Peromyscus eremicus | reverse complement strand
AACTCTGCTTAGGAAACTGACCAGAACAGTAGCTTCTCTTCAGTCCAATACACTGTACTTGCTGGGAACAGACGCGAGTGCTATTTGCACTGTGTATGGCAATGGGAGCACAATAGTGACTCTTCTTAGCAGAAAACAACTCTTGCTCGTAGGACCAGAAACTGCATGGGATTCAACTCCGTTTAGGACTGGGAAACAAACGCTAGCTCGCCTTGCAAGAAACACACTCTGCTTTGAGAAAACAGCACTCTTCTACTCTCCTGTGTTTCCTATAGGGCCAGAACAGTGAGCTTGCTCAGAACAAAAGAACTGTGCTTCCTACACACACGGGGCATATCTAGTTCAACTCTGCTTAGGAAACTGACCAGAACAGTAGCTTCTCTTCAGTCCAATACACTGTACTTGCTGGGAACAGACCCGAGTGCTATTTGCACTGTGTATGGAAATGGGAGCGCAATAGTGACTCTTCTTAGCAGAAAACAACTCTGCTCGTAGGACCAGAAACTGCATGGGATTCAACTCCGTTTAGGACTGGGAAACAAACGCTAGCTCGCCTTGCAAGAAACACACTCTGCTTTTGAGAAAACAGCACTCTTCTACTCTCCTGTGTTTCCTATAGGGCCAGAACAGTGAGCTTGCTCAGAACAAAAGAACTGTGCTTCCTACACACACGGGGCATATCTAGTTCAACTCTGCTTAGGAAAACTGACCAGAACAGTAGCTTCTCTTCAGTCCAATACACTGTACTTGCTGGGAACAGACGCGAGTGCTATTTGCACTGTGTATGGCAATGGGAGCGCAATAGTGACTCTTCTTAGCAGAAAACAACTCTTGCTCGTAGGACCACAAACTGCATGGGATTCAACTCCGTTTAGGACTGGGAAACAAACGCTAGCTCGCCTTGCAAGAAACACACTCTG
Source organism: Peromyscus eremicus (assembly GCF_949786415.1). Classification (NCBI taxonomy): domain Eukaryota; kingdom Metazoa; phylum Chordata; class Mammalia; order Rodentia; family Cricetidae; genus Peromyscus; species Peromyscus eremicus. The sequence continues at coordinate 53,817 of NW_026736949.1, read as the reverse complement.
CTTTTGAGAAAACAGCACTCTTCTTCTACTCTCCTGTGTTTCCTATAGGGCCAGAACAGTGAGCTTGCTCAGAACAAAAGAACTGTGCTTCCTACACACACGGGGCATATCTAGTTCAACTCTGCTTAGGAACTGACCAGAACAGTAGCTTCTCTTCAGTCCAATACACTGTACTTGCTGGGAACAGACGCGAGTGCTATTTGCACTGTGTATGGCAATGGGAGCGCAATAGTGACTCTTCTTAGCAGAAAACAACTCTTGCTCGTAGGACCAGAAACTGCATGGGATTCAACTCCGTTTAGGACTGGGAAACAAACGCTAGCTCGCCTTGCAAGAAACACACTCTGCTTTGAGAAAACAGCACTCTTCTCCTCTCCTGTGTTTCCTATAGGGCCAGAACAGTGAGCTTGCTCAGAACAAAAGAACTGTGCTTCCTACACACACGGGGCATATCTAGTTCAACTCTGCTTAGGAAACTGACCAGAACAGTAGCTTCTCTTCAGTCCAATACACTGTACTTGCTGGGAACAGACGCGAGTGCTATTTGCACTGTGTATGGCAATGGGAGCGCAATAGTGACTCTTCTTAGCAGAAAACAACTCTTGCTCGTAGGACCAGAATCTGCATGGGATTCAACTCCGTTTAGGACTGGGAAACAAACGCTAGCTCGCCTTGCAAGAAACACACTCTGCTTTTGAGAAAACAGCACTCTTCTACTCTCCTGTGTTTCCTATAGGGCCAGAACAGTGAGCTTGCTCAGAACAAAACAACTGTGCTTCCTACACACACGGGGCATATCTAGTTCAACTCTGCTTAGGAAACTGACCAGAACAGTAGCTTCTCTTCAGTCCAATACACTGTACTTGCTGGGAACAGACGCGAGTGCTATTTGCACTGTGTATGGCAATGGGAGCGCAATAGTGACTCTTCTAAGCAGAAAACAACTCTTGCTCGTAGGACCAGAAACTGCATGGGATTCAACTCCGTTTAGGACTGGGAAACAAACGCTAGCTCGCCTTGCAAGAAACACACTCTGCTTTTGAGAAAACAGCACTCTTCTACTCTCCTGTGTTTCCTATAGGGCCAGAACAGTGAGCTTGCTCAGAACAAAAGAACTGTGCTTCCTACACACACGGGCATATCTAGTTCAACTCTGCTTAGGAAACTGACCAGAACAGTAGCTTCTCTTCAGTCCAATACACTGTACTTGCTGGGAACAGACGCGAGTGCTATTTTGCACTGTGTATGGAAATGGGAGCGCAATAGTGACTCTTCTTAGCAGAAAACAACTCTTGCTCGTAGGACCACAAACTGCATGGGATTCAACTCCGTTTAGGACTGGGAAACAAACGCTAGCTCGCCTTGCAAGAAACACACTCTGCTTTTGAGAAAACAGCACTCTTCTACTCTCCTGTGTTTCCTATAGGGCCAGAACAGTGAGCTTGCTCAGAACAAAAGAACTGTGCTTCCTACACACACGGGGCATATCTAGTTCAACTCTGCTTAGGAAACTGACCAGAACAGTAGCTTCTCTTCAGTCCAATACACTGTACTTGCTGGGAACAGACGCGAGTGCTATTTGCACTGTGTATGGCAATGGGAGCGCAATAGTGACTCTTCTTAGCAGAAAACAACTCTTGCTGGTAGGACCAGAAACTGCATGGGATTCAACTCCGTTTAGGACTGGGAAACAAACGCTAGCTCGCCTTGCAAGAAACACACTCTGCTTTTGAGAAAACAGCACTCTTCTACTCTCCTGTGTTTCCTATAGGGCCAGAACAGTGAGCTTGCTCAGAACAAAAGAACTGTGCTTCCTACACACACGGGGCATATCTAGTTCAACTCTGCTTAGGAAACTGACCAGAACAGTAGCTTCTCTTCAGTCCAATACACTGTACTTGCTGGGAACAGACGCGAGTGCTATTTGCACTGTGTATGGCAATGGGAGCGCAATAGTGACTCTTCTTAGCAGAAAACAACTCTTGCTCGTAGGACCAGAACTGCATGGGATTCAACTCCGTTTAGGACTGGGAAACAAACGCTAGCTCGCCTTGCAAGAAACACACTCTGCTTTTGAGAAAACAGCACTCTTCTCCTCTCCTGTGTTTCCTATAGGGCCAGAACAGTGAGCTTGCTCAGAACAAAAGAACTGTGCTTCCTACACACACGGGGCATATCTAGTTCAACTCTGCTTAGGAAACTGACCAGAACAGTAGCTTCTCTTCAGTCCAATACACTGTACTTGCTGGGAACAGACGCGAGTGCTATTTGCACTGTGTATGGCAATGGGAGCGCAATAGTGACTCTTCTTAGCAGAAAACAACTCTTGCTCGTAGGACCAGAATCTGCATGGATTCAACTCCGTTTAGGACTGGGAAACAAACGCTAGCTCGCCTTGCAAGAAACACACTCTGCTTTTGAGAAAACAGCACTCTTCTACTCTCCTGTGTTTTCCTATAGGGCCAGAACAGTGAGCTTGCTCAGAACAAAACCAACTGTGCTTCCTACACACACGGGGCATATCTAGTTCAACTCTGCTTAGGAAACTGACCAGAACAGTAGCTTCTCTTCAGTCCAATACACTGTACTTGCTGGGAACAGACGCGAGTGCTATTTGCACTGTGTATGGCAATGGGAGCGCAATAGTGACTCTTCTAAGCAGAAAACAACTCTTGCTCGTAGGACCAGAAACTGCATGGGATTCAACTCCGTTTAGGACTGGGAAACAAACGCTAGCTCGCCTTGCAAGAAACACACTCTGCTTTTGAGAAAACAGCACTCTTCTACTCTCCTGTGTTTCCTATAGGGCCAGAACAGTGAGCTTGCTCAGAACAAAAGAACTGTGCTTCCTACACACACGGGGCATATCTAGTTCAACTCTGCTTAGGAAACTGACCAGAACAGTAGCTTCTCTTCAGTCCAATACACTGTACTTGCTGGGAAACAGACGCGAGTGCTAATTTGCACTGTGTATGGAAATGGGAGCGCAATAGTGACTCTTCTTAGCAGAAAACAACTCTTGCTCGTAGGACCAGAAACTGCATGGGATTCAACTCCGTTTAGGACTGGGAAACAAACGCTAGCTCGCCTTGCAAGAAACACACTCTGCTTTTGAGAAAACAGCACTCTTCTCCTCTCCTGTGTTTCCTATAGGGCCAGAACAGTGAGCTTGCTCAGAACAAAAGAACTGTGCTTCCTACACACACGGGGCATATCTAGTTCAACTCTGCTTAGGAAACTGACCAGAACAGTAGCTTCTCTTCAGTCCAATACACTGTACTTGCTGGGAACAGACGCGAGTGCTATTTGCACTGTGTATGGCAATGGGAGCGCAATAGTGACTCTTCTTAGCAGAAAACAACTCTTGCTCGTAGGACCAGAAACTGCATGGGATTCAACTCCGTTTAGGACTGGGAAACAAACGCTAGCTCGCCTTGCAAGAAACACACTCTGCTTTTGAGAAAACAGCACTCTTCTACTCTCCTGTGTTTCCTATAGGGCCAGAACAGTGAGCTTGCTCAGAACAAAAGAACTGTGCTTCCTACACACACGGGGCATATCTAGTTCAACTCTGCTTAGGAAACTGACCAGAACAGTAGCTTCTCTTCAGTCCAATACACTGTACTTGCTGGGAACAGACGCCAGTGCTATTTGCACTGTGTATGGCAATGGGAGCGCAATAGTGACTCTTCTAAGCAGAAAACAACTCTTGCTCGTAGGACCAGAAACTGCATGGGATTCAACTCCGTTTAGGACTGGGAAACAAACGCTAGCTCGCCTTGCAAGAAACACACTCTGCTTTTGAGAAAACAGCACTCTTCTACTCTCCTGTGTTTCCTATAGGGCCAGAACAGTGAGCTTGCTCAGAACAAAAGAACTGTGCTTCCTACACACACGGGGCATATCTAGTTCAACTCTGCTTAGGAAACTGACCAGAACAGTAGCTTCTCTTCAGTCCAATACACTGTACTTGCTGGGAACAGACGCGAGTGCTATTTGCACTGTGTATGGCAATGGGAGCGCAATAGTGACTCTTCTTAGCAGAAAACAACTCTTGCTCGTAGGACCAGAAACTGCATGGGATTCAACTCCGTTTAGGACTGGGAAACAAACGCTAGCTCGCCTTGCAAGAAACACACTCTGCTTTTGAGAAAACAGCACTCTTCTCCTCTCCTGTGTTTCCTATAGGGCCAGAACAGTGAGCTTGCTCAGAACAAAAGAACTGTGCTTCCTACACACACGGGGCATATCTAGTTCAACTCTGCTTAGGAAACTGACCAGAACAGTAGCTTCTCTTCAGTCCAATACACTGTACTTGCTGGGAACAGACGCGAGTGCTATTTGCACTGTGTATGGCAATGGGAGCGCAATAGTGACTCTTCTTAGCAGAAAACAACTCTTGCTCGTAGGACCAGAATCTGCATGGGATTCAACTCCGTTTAGGACTGGGAAACAAACGCTAGCTCGCCTTGCAAGAAACACACTCTGCTTTTGAGAAAACAGCACTCTTCTACTCTCCTGTGTTTCCTATAGGGCCAGAACAGTGAGCTTGCTCAGAACAAAACAACTGTGCTTCCTACACACACGGGGCATATCTAGTTCAACTCTGCTTAGGAAACTGACCAGAACAGTAGCTTCTCTTCAGTCCAATACACTGTACTTGCTCTGAACAGACGCGAGTGCTATTTGCACTGTGTATGGCAATGGGAGCGCAATAGTGACTCTTCTAAGCAGAAAACAACTCTTGCTCGTAGGACCAGAAACTGCATGGGATTCAACTCCGTTTAGGACTGGGAAACAAACGCTAGCTCGCCTTGCAAGAAACACACTCTGCTTTTGAGAAAACAGCACTCTTCTACTCTCCTGTGTTTCCTATAGGGCCAGAACAGTGAGCCTGCTCAGAACAAAAGAACTGTGCTTCCTACACACACGGGGCCTATCTAGTTCAACTCTGCTTAGGAAACTGACCAGAACAGTAGCTTCTCTTCATTCCAATACACTGTACTTGCTGGGAACAGACGCGAGTGCTATTTGCACTGTGTATGGCAATGGGAGCGCAATAGTGACTCTTCTTAGCAGAAAACAACTCTTGCTCGTAGGACCAGAAACTGCATGGGATTCAACTCCGTTTAGGACTGGGAAACAAACGCTAGCTCGCCTTGCAAGAAACACACTCTGCTTTTGAGAAAACAGCACTCTTCTACTCTCCTGTGTTTCCTATAGGGCCAGAACAGTGAGCTTGCTCAGAACAAAAGAACTGTGCTTCCTACACACACGGGGCATATCTAGTTCAACTCTGCTTAGGAAACTGACCAGAACAGTAGCTTCTCTTCAGTCCAATACACTGTACTTGCTGGGAACAGACGCGAGTGCTATTTGCACTGTGTATGGCAATGGGAGCGCAATAGTGACTCTTCTTAGCAGAAAACAACTCTTGCTCGTAGGACCACAAACTGCATGGGATTCAACTCCGTTTAGGACTGGGAAACAAACGCTAGCTCGCCTTGCAAGAAACACACTCTGCTTTTGAGAAAACAGCACTCTTCTACTCTCCTGTGTTTCCTATAGGGCCAGAACAGTGAGCTTGCTCAGAACAAAAGAACTGTGCTTCCTACACACACGGGGCATATCTAGTTCAACTCTGCTTAGGAAACTGACCAGAACAGTAGCTTCTCTTCAGTCCAATACACTGTACTTGCTGGGAACAGACGCGAGTGCTATTTGCACTGTGTATGGCAATGGGAGCGCAATAGTGACTCTTCTTAGCAGAAAACAACTCTTGCTCGTAGGACCAGAAACTGCATGGGATTCAACTCCGTTTAGGACTGGGAAACAAACGCTAGCTCGCCTTGCAAGAAACACACTCTGCTTTTGAGAAAACAGCACTCTTCTACTCTCCTGTGTTTCCTATAGGGCCAGAACAGTGAGCTTGCTCAGAACAAAAGAACTGTGCTTCCTACACACACGGGGCATATCTAGTTCAACTCTGCTTAGGAAACTGACCAGAACAGTAGCTTCTCTTCAGTCCAATACACTGTACTTGCTGGGAACAGACGCCAGTGCTATTTGCACTGTGTATGGCAATGGGAGCGCAATAGTGACTCTTCTAAGCAGAAAACAACTCTTGCTCGTAGGACCAGAAACTGCATGGGATTCAACTCCGTTTAGGACTGGGAAACAAACGCTAGCTTGCCTTGCAAGAAACACACTCTGCTTTTGAGAAAACAGCACTCTTCTACTCTCCTGTGTTTCCTATAGGGCCAGAACAGTGAGCTTGCTCAGAAGCAAAGAACTGTGCTTCCTACACACACGGGGCATATCTAGTTCAACTCTGCTTAGGAAACTGACAAGAACAGTAGCTTCTCTTCAGTCCAATACACTGTACTTGCTGGGAACAGACGCGAGTGCTATTTGCACTGTGTATGGCAATGGGAGCGCAATAGTGACTCTTCTTAGCAGAAAACAACTCTTGCTCGTAGGACCAGAAACTGCATGGGATTCAACTCCGTTTAGGACTGGGAAACAAACGCTAGCTCCCCTTGCAAGAAACACACTCTGCTTTTGAGAAAACAGCACTCTTCTACTCTCCTGTGTTTCCTATAGGGCCAGAACAGTGAGCTTGCTCAGAAGCAAAGAACTGTGCTTCCTACACACACGGGGCATATCTAGTTCAACTCTGCTTAGGAAACTGACAAGAACAGTAGCTTCTCTTCAGTCCAATACACTGTACTTGCTGGGAACAGACGCGAGTGCTATTTGCACTGTGTATGGCAATGGGAGCGCAATAGTGACTCTTCTTAGCAGAAAACAACTCTTGCTGGTAGGACCAGAAACTGCATGGGATTCAACTCCGTTTAGGACTGGGAAACAAACGCTAGCTCGCCTTGCAAGAAACACACTCTGCTTTTGAGAAAACAGCACTCTTCTACTCTCCTGTGTTTCCTATAGGGCCAGAACAGTGAGCTTGCTCAGAACAAAAGAACTGTGCTTCCTACACACACGGGGCATATCTAGTTCAACTCTGCTTAGGAAACTGACCAGAACAGTAGCTTCTCTTCAGTCCAATACACTGTACTTGCTGGGAACAGACGCGAGTGCTATTTGCACTGTGTATGGCAATGGGAGCGCAATAGTGACTCTTCTTAGCAGAAAACAACTCTTGCTCGTAGGACCAGAAACTGCATGGGATTCAACTCCGTTTAGGACTGGGAAACAAACGCTAGCTCGCCTTGCAAGAAACACACTCTGCTTTTGAGAAAACAGCACTCTTCTACTCTCCTGTGTTTCCTATAGGGCCAGAACAGTGAGCTTGCTCAGAACAAAACAACTGTGCTTCCTACACACACGGGGCATATCTAGTTCAACTCTGCTTAGGAAACTGACCAGAACAGTAGCTTCTCTTCAGTCCAATACACTGTACTTGCTGGGAACAGACGCGAGTGCTATTTGCACTGTGTATGGCAATGGGAGCACAATAGTGACTCTTCTTAGCAGAAAACAACTCTTGCTCGTAGGACCAGAAACTGCATGGGATTCAACTCCGTTCAGGACTGGGAAACAAACGCTAGCTCGCCTTGCAAGAAACACACTCTGCTTTTGAGAAAACAGCACTCTTCTACTCTCCTGTGTTTCCTATAGGGCCAGAACAGTGAGCTTGCTCAGAACAAAAGAACTGTGCTTCCTACACACACGGGGCATATCTAGTTCAACTCTGCTTAGGAAACTGACCAGAACAGTAGCTTCTCTTCAGTCCAATACACTGTACTTGCTGGGAACAGACGCCAGTGCTATTTGCACTGTGTATGGCAATGGGAGCGCAATAGTGACTCTTCTAAGCAGAAAACAACTCTTGCTCGTAGGACCACAAACTGCATGGGATTCAACTCCGTTTAGGACTGGGAAACAAACGCTAGCTCGCCTTGCAAGAAACACACTCTGCTTTTGAGAAAACAGCACTCTTCTACTCTCCTGTGTTTCCTATAGGGCCAGAACAGTGAGCTTGCTCAGAAGCAAAGAACTGTGCTTCCTACACACACGGGGCATATCTAGTTCAACTCTGCTTAGGAAACTGACCAGAACAGTAGCTTCTCTTCAGTCCAATACACTGTACTTGCTGGGACCAGACGCGAGTGCTATTTGCACTGTGTATGGCAATGGGAGCGCAATAGTGACTCTTCTTAGCAGAAAACAACTCTTGCTCGTAGGACCAGAAACTGCATGGGATTCAACTCCGTTTAGGACTGGGAAACAAACGCTAGCTCGCCTTGCAAGAAACACACTCTGCTTTTGAGAAAACAGCACTCTTCTACTCTCCTGTGTTTCCTATAGGGCCAGAACAGTGAGCTTGCTCAGAACAAAAGAACTGTGCTTCCTACACACACGGGGCATATCTAGTTCAACTCTGCTTAGGAAACTGACCAGAACAGTAGCTTCTCTTCAGTCCAATACACTGTACTTGCTGGGAACAGACGCCAGTGCTATTTGCACTGTGTATGGCAATGGGAGCGCAATAGTGACTCTTCTAAGCAGAAAACAACTCTTGCTCGTAGGACCAGAAACTGCATGGGATTCAACTCCGTTTAGGACTGGGAAACAAATGCTAGCTCGCCTTGCAAGAAACACACTCTGCTTTTGAGAAAACAGCACTCTTCTACTCTCCTGTGTTTCCTATAGGGCCAGAACAGTGAGCTTGCTCAGAAGCAAAGAACTGTGCTTCCTACACACACGGGGCATATCTAGTTCAACTCTGCTTAGGAAACTGACAAGAACAGTAGCTTCTCTTCAGTCCAATACACTGTACTTGCTGGGAACAGACGCGAGTGCTATTTGCACTGTGTATGGCAATGGGAGCGCAATAGTGACTCTTCTTAGCAGAAAACAACTCTTGCTCGTAGGACCAGAAACTGCATGGGATTCAACTCCGTTTAGGACTGGGAAACAAACGCTAGCTCGCCTTGCAAGAAACACACTCTGCTTTTGAGAAAACAGCACTCTTCTACTCTCCTGTGTTTCCTATAGGGCCAGAACAGTGAGCTTGCTCAGAACAAAAGAACTGTGCTTCCTACACACACGGGGCATATCTAGTTCAACTCTGCTTAGAAAACTGACAAGAACAGTAGCTTCTCTTCATTCCAATACACTGTACTTGCTGGGAACAGACGCGAGTGCTATTTGCACTGTGTATGGCAATGGGAGCGCAATAGTGACTCTTCTTAGCAGAAAACAACTCTTGCTCGTAGGACCAGAAACTGCATGGGATTCAACTCCGTTTAGGATTGGGAAACAAACGCTAGCTCGCCTTGCATAAACACACTCTGCTTTTGAGAAAACAGCACTCTTCTACTCTCCTGTGTTTCCTATAGGGCCAGAACAGTGAGCTTGCTCAGAACCAAAGAACTGTGCTTCCTACACACACGGGGCATATCTAGTTCAACTCTGCTTAGGAAACTGACCAGAACAGTAGCTTCTCTTCAGTCCAATACACTGTACTTGCTGGGAACAGACGCGAGTGCTATTTGCACTGTGTATGGCAATGGGAGCGCAATAGTGACTCTTCTTAGCAGAAAACAACTCTTGCTCGTAGGACCACAAACTGCATGGGATTCAACTCCGTTTAGGACTGGGAAACAAACGCTAGCTCGCCTTGCAAGAAACACACTCTGCTTTTGAGAAAACAGCACTCTTCTACTCTCCTGTGTTTCCTATAGGGCCAGAACAGTGAGCTTGCTCAGAACAAAAGAACTGTGCTTCCTACACACACGGGGCATATCTAGTTCAACTCTGCTTAGGAAACTGACCAGAACAGTAGCTTCTCTTCAGTCCAATACACTGTACTTGCTGGGAACAGACGCGAGTGCTATTTGCACTGTGTATGGCAATGGGAGCGCAATAGTGACTCTTCTTAGCAGAAAACAACTCTTGCTCGTAGGACCAGAAACTGCATGGGATTCAACTCCGTTTAGGACTGGGAAACAAACGCTAGCTCGCCTTGCAAGAAACACACTCTGCTTTTGAGAAAACAGCACTCTTCTACTCTCCTGTGTTTCCTATAGGGCCAGAACAGTGAGCTTGCTCAGAACAAAAGAACTGTGCTTCCTACACACACGGGGCATATCTAGTTCAACTCTGCTTAGGAAACTGACCAGAACAGTAGCTTCTCTTCAGTCCAATACACTGTACTTGCTGGGAACAGACGTGAGTGCTATTTGCACTGTGTATTGCAATGGGAGCGCAATAGTGACTCTTCTTAGCAGAAAACAACTCTTGCTCGTAGGACCAGAAACTGCATGGGATTCAACTCCGTTTAGGACTGGGAAACAAACGCTAGCTCGCCTTGCAAGAAACACACTCTGCTTTTGAGAAAACAGCACTCTTCTACTCTCCTGTGTTTCCTATAGGGCCAGAACAGTGAGCTTGCTCAGAACAAAAGAACTGTGCTTCCTACACACACGGGGCATATCTAGTTCAACTCTGCTTAGGAAACTGACCAGAACAGTAGCTTCTCTTCAGTCCAATACACTGTACTTGCTGGGAACAGACGCGAGTGCTATTTGCACTGTGTATGGCAATGGGAGAGCAATAGTGACTCTTCTTAGCAGAAAACAACTCTTGCTCGTAGGACCAGAAACTGCATGGGATTCTACTCCGTTTAGGACTGGGAAACAAACGCTAGCTCGCCTTGCAAGAAACACACTCTGCTTTTGAGAAAACAGCACTCTTCTACTCTCCTGTGTTTCCTATAGGGCCAGAACAGTGAGCTTGCTCAGAACAAAAGAACTGTGCTTCCTACACACACGGGGCATATCTAGTTCAACTCTGCTTAGGAAACTGACAAGAACAGTAGCTTCTCTTCAGTCCAATACACTGTACTTGCTGGGAACAGACGCGAGTGCTATTTGCACTGTGTATGGCAATGGGAGCGCAATAGTGACTCTTCTTAGCAGAAAACAACTCTTGCTCGTAGGACCAGAAACTGCATGGGATTCAACTCCGTTTAGGACTGGGAAACAAACGCTAGCTCGCCTTGCAAGAAACACACTCTGCTTTTGAGAAAACAGCACTCTTCTACTCTCCTGTGTTTCCTATAGGGCCAGAACAGTGAGCTTGCTCAGAACAAAAGAACTGTGCTTCCTACACACACGGGGCATATCTAGTTCAACTCTGCTTAGAAAACTGACAAGAACAGTAGCTTCTCTTCATTCCAAAAAACTGTACTTGCTGGGAACAGACGCGAGTGCTATTTGCACTGTGTATGGCAATGGGAGCGCAATAGTGACTCTTCTTAGCAGAAAACAACTCTTGCTCGTAGGACCAGAAACTGCATGGGATTCAACTCCGTTTAGGATTGGGAAACAAACGCTAGCTCGCCTTGCATAAACACACTCTGCTTTTGAGAAAACAGCACTCTTCTACTCTCCTGTGTTTCCTATAGGGCCAGAACAGTGAGCTTGCTCAGAACCAAAGAACTGTGCTTCCTACACACACGGGGCATATCTAGTTCAACTCTGCTTAGGAAACTGACCAGAACAGTAGCTTCTCTTCAGTCCAATACACTGTACTTGCTGGGAACAGACGCGAGTGCTATTTGCACTGTGTATGGCAATGGGAGCGCAATAGTGACTCTTCTTAGCAGAAAACAACTCTTGCTGGTAGGACCACAAACTGCATGGGATTCAACTCCGTTTAGGACTGGGAAACAAACGCTAGCTCGCCTTGCAAGAAACACACTCTGCTTTTGAGAAAACAGCACTCTTCTACTCTCCTGTGTTTCCTATAGGGCCAGAACAGTGAGCTTGCTCAGAACAAAAGAACTGTGCTTCCTACACACACGGGGCATATCTAGTTCAACTCTGCTTAGGAAACTGACCAGAACAGTAGCTTCTCTTCATTCCAATACACTGTACTTGCTGGGAACAGACGCGAGTGCTATTTGCACTGTGTATGGCAATGGGAGCGCAATAGTGACTCTTCTTAGCAGAAAACAACTCTTGCTCGTAGGACCAGAAACTGCATGGGATTCTACTCCGTTTAGGACTGGGAAACAAACGCTAGCTCGCCTTGCAAGAAACACACTCTGCTTTTGAGAAAACAGCACTCTTCTACTCTCCTGTGTTTCCTATAGGGCCAGAACAGTGAGCTTGCTCAGAACAAAAGAACTGTGCTTCGTACACACACGGGGCATATCTAGTTCAACTCTGCTTAGGAAACTGACCAGAACAGTAGCTTCTCTTCAGTCCAATACACTGTACTTGCTGGGAACAGACGCGAGTGCTATTTGCACTGTGTATGGCAATGGGAGCGCAATAGTGACTCTTCTTAGCAGAAAACAACTCTTGCTCGTAGGGCCAGAAACTGCATGGGATTCAACTCCGTTTAGGACTGGGAAACAAACGCTAGCTCGCCTTGCAATAAACACTCTGCTTTTGAGAAAACAGCACTCTTCTACTCTCCTGTGTTTCCTATAGGGCAAGAACAGTGAGCTTGCTCAGAACAAAAAAACTGTGCTTCCTACACACACGGGGCATATCTAGTTCAACTCTGCTTAGGAAACTGACCAGAACAGTAGCTTCTCTTCATTCCAATACACTGTACTTGCTGGGAACAGACGCGAGTGCTATTTGCACTGTGTATGGCAATGGGAGCGCAATAGTGACTCTTCTTAGCAGAAAACAACTCTTGCTCGTAGGACAAGAATCTGCATGGGATTCAACTCCGTTTAGGACTGGGAAACAAACGCTAGCTCGCCTTGCAAAAAACACACTCTGCTTTTGAGAAAACAGCACTCTTCTACTCTCCTGTGTTTCCTATAGGGCCAGAACAGTGAGCTTGCTCAGAACAAAAGAACTGTGCTTCCTACACACACGGGGCATATCTAGTTCAACTCTGCTTAGGAAACTGACAAGAACAGTAGCTTCTCTTCAGTCCAATACACTGTACTTGCTGGGAACAGACGCGAGTGCTATTTGCACTGTGTATGGCAATGGGAGCGCAATAGTGACTCTTCTTAGCAGAAAACAACTCTTGCTCGTAGGACCAGAAACTGCATGGGATTCAACTCCGTTTAGGACTGGGAAACAAACGCTAGCTCGCCTTGCAAGAAACACACTCTGCTTTTGAGAAAACAGCACTCTTCTACTCTCCTGTGTTTCCTATAGGGCCAGAACAGTGAGCTTGCTCAGAACAAAAGAACTGTGCTTCCTACACACACGGGGCATATCTAGTTCAACTCTGCTTAGGAAACTGACCAGAACAGTAGCTTCTCTTCAGTCCAATACACTGTACTTGCTGGGAACAGACGCGAGTGCTATTTGCACTGTGTATGGCATTGGGAGCGCAATAGTGACTCTTCTAAGCAGAAAACAACTCTTGCTCGTAGGACCAGAAACTGCATGGGATTCAACTCCGTTTAGGACTGGGAAACAAACGCTAGCTCGCCTTGCAAGAAACACACTCTGCTTTTGAGAAAACAGCACTCTTCTACTCTCCTGTGTTTCCTATAGGGCCAGAACAGTGAGCTTGCTCAGAACAAAAGAACTGTGCTTCCTACACACACGGGGCATATCTAGTTCAACTCTGCTTAGGAAACTGACCAGAACAGTAGCTTCTCTTCAGTCCAATACACTGTACTTGCTGGGAACTGACGTGAGTGCTATTTGCACTGTGTATGGCAATGGGAGCGCAATAGTGACTCTTCTTAGCAGAAAACAACTCTTGCTCGTAGGACCAGAAACTGCATGGGATTCAACTCCGTTTAGGATTGGGAAACAAACGCTAGCTCGCCTTGCATAAACACACTCTGCTTTTGAGAAAACAGCACTCTTCTACTCTCCTGTGTTTCCTATAGGGCCAGAACAGTGAGCTTGCTCAGAACCAAAGAACTGTGCTTCCTACACACACGGGGCATATCTAGTTCAACTCTGCTTAGGAAACTGACCAGAACAGTAGCTTCTCTTCAGTCCAATACACTGTACTTGCTGGGAACAGACGCGAGTGCTATTTGCACTGTGTATGGCAATGGGAGCGCAATAGTGACTCTTCTTAGCAGAAAACAACTCTTGCTCGTAGGACCAGAAAACTGCATGGGATTCAACTCCGTTTAGGACTGGGAAACAAACGCTAGCTCGCCTTGCAAGAAACACACTCTGCTTTTGAGAAAACAGCACTCTTCTACTCTCCTGTGTTTCCTATAGGGCCAGAACAGTGAGCTTGCTCAGAACAAAAGAACTGTGCTTCCTACACACACGGGGCATATCTAGTTCAACTCTGCTTAGGAAACTGACAAGAAAAGTAGCTTCTCTTCAGTCCAATACACTGTACTTGCTGGGAACAGACGCGAGTGCTATTTGCACTGTGTATGGCAATGGGAGCGCAATAGTGACTCTTCTTAGCAGAAAACAACTCTTGCTCGTAGGACCAGAAACTGCATGGGATTCAACTCCGTTTAGGACTGGGAAACAAACGCTAGCTCGCCTTGCAAGAAACACACTCTGCTTTTGAGAAAACAGCACTCTTCTACTCTCCTGTGTTCCTATAGGGCCAGAACAGTGAGCTTGCTCAGAACAAAAGAACTGTGCTTCCTACACATACGGGGCATATCTAGTTCAACTCTGCTTAGGAAACTGACCAGAACAGTAGCTTCTCTTCAGTCCAATACACTGTACTTGCTGGAACAGACGCGAGTGCTATTTGCACTGTGTATGGCAATGGGAGCGCAATAGTGACTCTTCTTAGCAGAAAACAACTCTTGCTCGTAGGACCAGAAACTGCATGGGATTCAACTCCGTTTAGGACTGGGAAACAAACGCTAGCTCGCCTTGCAAGAAACACACTCTGCTTTTGAGAAAACAGCACTCTTCTACTCTCCTGTGTTTCCTATAGGGCCAGAACAGTGAGCTTGCTCAGAACAAAACAACTGTGCTTCCTACACACACGGGGCATATCTAGTTCAACTCTGCTTAGGAAACTGACCAGAACAGTAGCTTCTCTTCAGTCCAATACACTGTACTTGCTGGGAACAGACGCGAGTGCTATTTGCACTGTGTATGGCAATGGGAGCGCAATAGTGACTCTTCTAAGCAGAAACAACTCTTGCTCGTAGGACCACAAACTGCATGGGATTCAACTCCGTTTAGGACTGGGAAACAAACGCTAGCTCGCCTTGCAAGAAACACACTCTGCTTTTGAGAAAACAGCACTCTTCTACTCTCCTGTGTTTCCTATAGGGCCAGAACAGTGAGCTTGCTCAGAACAAAAGAACTGTGCTTCCTACACACACGGGGCATATCTAGTTCAACTCTGCTTAGGAAACTGACAAGAACAGTAGCTTCTCTTCAGTCCAATACACTGTACTTGCTGGGAACAGACGCGAGTGCTATTTGCACTGTGTATGGCAATGGGAGCGCAATAGTGACTCTTCTTAGCAGAAAACAACTCTTGCTCGTAGGACCAGAAACTGCATTGGGATTCAACTCCGTTTAGGACTGGGAAACAAACGCTAGCTCGCCTTGCAATAAACACTCCTGCTTTTGAGAAAACAGCACTCTTCTACTCTCCTGTGTTTCCTATAGGGCCAGAACAGTGAGCTTGCTCAGAACAAAAAAACTGTGCTTCCTACACACACGGGGCATATCTAGTTCAACTCTGCTTAGGAAACTGACCAGAACAGTAGCTTCTCTTCATTCCAATACACTGTACTTGCTGGGAACAGACGCGAGTGCTATTTGCACTGTGTATGGCAATGGGAGCGCAATAGTGACTCTTCTTAGCAGAAAACAACTCTTGCTCGTAGGACAAGAATCTGCATGGGATTCAACTCCGTTTAGGACTGGGAAACAAACGCTAGCTCGCCTTGCAAAAAACACACTCTGCTTTTGAGAAAACAGCACTCTTCTACTCTCCTGTGTTTCCTATAGGGCCAGAACAGTGAGCTTGCTCAGAACAAAAGAACTGTGCTTCCTACACACACGGGGCATATCTAGTTCAACTCTGCTTAGGAAACTGACAAGAACAGTAGCTTCTCTTCAGTCCAATACACTGTACTTGCTGGGAACAGACGCGAGTGCTATTTGCACTGTGTATGGCAATGGGAGCGCAATAGTGACTCTTCTTAGCAGAAAACAACTCTTGCTCGTAGGACCAGAAACTGCATGGGATTCAACTCCGTTTAGGACTGGGAAACAAACGCTAGCTCGCCTTGCAAGAAACACACTCTGCTTTGAGAAAACAGCACTCTTCTACTCTCCTGTGTTTCCTATAGGGCCAGAACAGTGAGCTTGCTCAGAACAAAAGAACTGTGCTTCCTACACACACGGGGCATATCTAGTTCAACTCTGCTTAGGAAACTGACCAGAACAGTAGCTTCTCTTCAGTCCAATACACTGTACTTGCTGGGAACAGACGCGAGTGCTATTTGCACTGTGTATGGCATTGGGAGCGCAATAGTGACTCTTCTTAGCAGAAAACAACTCTTGCTCGTAGGACCAGAAACTGCATGGGATTCAACTCCGTTTAGGACTGGGAAACAAACGCTAGCTCGCCTTGCAAGAAACACACTCTGCTTTTGAGAAAACAGCACTCTTCTACTCTCCTGTGTTTCCTATAGGGCCAGAACCAGTGAGCTTGCTCAGAACAAAAGAACTGTGCTTCCTACACACACGGGGCATATCTAGTTCAACTCTGCTTAGGAAACTGACCAGAACAGTAGCTTCTCTTCAGTCCAATACACTGTACTTGCTGGGAACTGACGCGAGTGCTATTTGCACTGTGTATGGCAAATGGAGCGCAATAGTGACTCTTCTTAGCAGAAAACAACTCTTGCTCGTAGGACCAGAATCTGCATGGGATTCAACTCCGTTTAGGACTGGGAAACAAACGCTAGCTCGCCTTGCAAGAAACACACTCTGCTTTTGAGAAAACAGCACTCTTCTACTCTCCTGTGTTTCCTATAGGGCCAGAACAGTGAGCTTGCTCAGAACAAAAGAACTGTGCTTCCTACACACACGGGGCATATCTAGTTCAACTCTGCTTAGGAAACTGACCAGAACAGTAGCTTCTCTTCAGTCCAATACACTGTACTTGCTGGGAACAGAAGCGAGTGCTATTTGCACTGTGTATGGCAATGGGAGCGCAATAGTGACTCTTCTTAGCAGAAAACAACTCTTGCTCGTAGGACCAGAAACTGCATGGGATTCAACTCCGTTTAGGACTGGGAAACAAACGCTAGCTCGCCTTGCAAGAAACACACTCTGCTTTGAGAAAACAGCACTCTTCTACTCTCCTGTGTTTCCTATAGGGCCAGAACAGTGAGCTTGCTCAGAACAAAACAACTGTGCTTCCTACACACACGGGGCATATCTAGTTCAACTCTGCTTAGGAAACTGACCAGAACAGTAGCTTCTCTTCAGTCCAATACACTGTACTTGCTGGGAACAGACGCGAGTGCTATTTGCACTGTGTATGGCAATGGGAGCGCAATAGTGACTCTTCTAAGCAGAAAACAACTCTTGCTCGTAGGACCACAAACTGCATGGGATTCAACTCCGTTTAGGACTGGGAACAAACGTTAGCTCGCCTTGCAAGAAACACACTCTGCTTTTGAGAAAACAGCACTCTTCTACTCTCCTGTGTTTCCTATAGGGCCAGAACAGTGAGCTTGCTCAGAACAAAACAACTGTGCTTCCTACACACACGGGGCATATCTAGTTCAACTCTGCTTAGGAAACTGACAAGAACAGTAGCTTCTCTTCAGTCCAATACACTGTACTTGCTGGGAACAGACGCGAGTGCTATTTGCACTGTGTATGGCAATGGGAGCGCAATAGTGACTCTTCTTAGCAGAAAACAACTCTTGCTCGTAGGACCAGAAACTGCATGGGATTCTACTCCGTTTAGGACTGGGAAACAAACGCTAGCTCGCCTTGCAAAAAACACACTCTGCTTTTGAGAAAACAGCACTCTTCTACTCTCCTGTGTTTCCTATAGGGCCAGAACAGTGAGCTTGCTCAGAACAAAAAAACTGTGCTTCCTACACACACGGGGCATATCTAGTTCAACTCTGCTTAGGAAACTGACCAGAACAGTAGCTTCTCTTCAGTCCAATACACTGTACTTGCTGGGAACAGACGCGAGTGCTATTTGCACTGTGTATGGCAATGGGAGCGCAATAGTGACTCTTCTTAGCAGAAAACAACTCTTGCTCGTAGGACCAGAAACTGCATGGGATTCTACTCCGTTTAGGACTGGGAAACAAACGCTAGCTCGCCTTGCAATAAACACTCTGCTTTGAGAAAACAGCACTCTTCTACTCTCCTGTGTTTCCTATAGGGCCAGAACAGTGAGCTTGCTCAGAACAAAAAAACTGTGCTTCCTAACACACACGGGGCATATCTAGTTCAACTCTGCTTAGGAAACTGACCAGAACAGTAGCTTCTCTTCATTCCAATACACTGTACTTGCTGGGAACAGACGCGAGTGCTATTTGCACTGTGTATGGCAATGGGAGCGCAATAGTGACTCTTCTTAGCAGAAAACAACTCTTGCTCGTAGGACCAGAAACTGCATGGGATTCAACTCCGTTTAGGACTGGGAAACAAACGCTAGCTCGCCTTGCAAGAAACACACTCTGCTTTTGAGAAAACAGCACTCTTCTACTCTCCTGTGTTTCCTATAGGGCCAGAACAGTGAGCTTGCTCAGAACAAAAGAACTGTGCTTCCTACACACACGGGGCATATCTAGTTCAACTCTGCTTAGGAAACTGACAAGAACAGTAGCTTCTCTTCAGTCCAATACACTGTACTTGCTGGGAACAGACGCGAGTGCTATTTGCACTGTGTATGGCAATGGGAGCGCAATAGTGACTCTTCTTAGCAGAAAACAACTCTTGCTCGTAGGACCAGAAACTGCATGGGATTCAACTCCGTTTAGGACTGGGAAACAAACGCTAGCTCGCCTTGCAAGAAACACACTCTGCTTTTGAGAAAACAGCACTCTTCTACTCTCCTGTGTTTCCTATAGGGCCAGAACAGTGAGCTTGCTCAGAACCAAAGAACTGTGCTTCCTACACACACGGGGCATATCTAGTTCAACTCTGCTTAGGAAACTGACCAGAACAGTAGCTTCTCTTCAGTCCAATACACTGTACTTGCTGGGAACTGACGCGAGTGCTATTTGCACTGTGTATGGCAATGGGAGCGCAATAGTGACTCTTCTTAGCAGAAAACAACTCTTGCTCGTAGGACCAGAATCTGCATGGGATTCAACTCCGTTTAGGACTGGGAAACAAACGCTAGCTCGCCTTGCAAAAAACACACTCTGCTTTTGAGAAAACAGCACTCTTCTACTCTCCTGTGTTTCCTATAGGGCCAGAACAGTGAGCTTGCTCAGAACAAAAGAACTGTGCTTCCTACACACACGGGGCATATCTAGTTCAACTCTGCTTAGGAAACTGACAAGAACAGTAGCTTCTCTTCAGTCCAATACACTGTACTTGCTGGGAACAGACGCGAGTGCTATTTGCACTGTGTATGGCAATGGGAGCGCAATAGTGACTCTTCTTAGCAGAAAACAACTCTTGCTCGTAGGACCAGAAACTGCATGGGATTCTACTCCGTTTAGGACTGGGAAACAAACGCTAGCTCGCCTTGCAAGAAACACACTCTGCTTTTGAGAAAACAGCACTCTTCTACTCTCCTGTGTTTCCTATAGGGCCAGAACAGTGAGCTTGCTCAGAACAAAAGAACTGTGCTTCCTACACACACGGGGCATATCTAGTTCAACTCTGCTTAGGAAACTGACCAGAACAGTAGCTTCTCTTCAGTCCAATACACTGTACTTGCTGGGAACAGACGCGAGTGCTATTTGCACTGTGTATGGCAATGGGAGCGCAATAGTGACTCTTCTTAGCAGAAAACAACTCTTGCTCGTAGGACCAGAAACTGCATGGGATTCAACTCCGTTTAGGACTGGGAAACAAATGCTAGCTCGCCTTGCAAGAAACACACTCTGCTTTTGAGAAAACAGCACTCTTCTACTCTCCTGTGTTTCCTATAGGGCCAGAACAGTGAGCTTGCTCAGAACAAAAGAACTGTGCTTCCTACACACACGGGGCATATCTAGTTCAACTCTGCTTAGGAAACTGACCAGAACAGTAGCTTCTCTTCAGTCCAATACACTGTACTTGCTGGGAACAGACGCGAGTGCTGTTTGCACTGTGTATGGCAATGGGAGCGCAATAGTGACTCTTCTTAGCACAAAACAACTCTTGCTCGTAGGACCAGAAACTGCATGGGATTCTACTCCGTTTAGGACTGGGAAACAAACGCTAGCTCGCCTTGCAAGAAACACACTCTGCTTTTGAGAAAACAGCACTCTTCTACTCTCCTGTGTTTCCTATGGGGCCAGAACAGTGAGCTTGCTCAGAACAAAAGAACTGTGCTTCCTACACACACGGGGCATATCTAGTTCAACTCTGCTTAGGAAACTGACAAGAACAGTAGCTTCTCTTCAGTCCAATACACTGTACTTGCTGGGAACAGACGCGAGTGCTGTTTGCACTGTGTATGGCAATGGGAGCGCAATAGTGACTCTTCTTAGCAGAAAACAACTCTTGCTCGAAGGACCAGAAACTGCATGGGATTCAACTCCGTTTAGGACTGGGAAACAAACGCTAGCTCGCCTTGCAAGAAACACACTCTGCTTTTGAGAAAACAGCACTCTTCTACTCTCCTGTGTTTCCTATAGGGCCAGAACAGTGAGCTTGCTCAGAACAAAAGAACTGTGCTTCCTACACACACGGGGCATATCTAGTTCAACTCTGCTTAGGAAACTGACCAGAACAGTAGCTTCTCTTCAGTCCAATACACTGTACTTTCTGGGAACAGACGCGAGTGCTGTTTGCACTGTGTATGGCAATGGGAGCGCAATAGTGACTCTTCTTAGCAGAAAACAACTCTTGCTCGTAGGACCAGAATCTGCATGGGATTCTACTCCGTTTAGGACTGGGAAACAAACGCTAGCTTGCTTTGCAAGAAACACACTCTGCTTTTGAGAAAACAGCACTCTTCTACTCTCCTGTGTTTCCTATAGGGCCAGAACAGTGAGCTTGCTCAGAACAAAAGAACTGTGCTTCCTACACACACGGGGCATATCTAGTTCAACTCTGCTTAGGAAACTGACCAGAACAGTAGCTTCTCTTCAGTCCAATACACTGTACTTGCTGGGAACAGACGCGAGTGCTATTTGCACTGTGTATGGCAATGGGAGCGCAATAGTGACTCTTCTTAGCAGAAAACAACTCTTGCTCGTAGGACCAGAAACTGCATGGGATTCAACTCCGTTTAGGACTGGGAAACAAACGCTAGCTCGCCTTGCAAGAAACACACTCTGCTTTTGAGAAAACAGCACTCTTCTACTCTCCTGTGTTTCCTATAGGGCCAGAACAGTGAGCTTGCTCAGAACAAAAGAACTGTGCTTCCTACACACACGGGGCATATCTAGTTCAACTCTGCTTAGGAAACTGACCAGAACAGTAACTTCTCTTCAGTCCAATACACTGTACTTGCTGGGAACAGACGCGAGTGCTATTTGCACTGTGTATGGCAATGGGAGCGCAATAGTGACTCTTCTTAGCAGAAAACAACTCTTGCTCGTAGGACCAGAAACTGCATGGAATTCAACTCTGTTTAGGACTGGGAAACAAACGCTAGCTCGCCTTGCAAGAAACACACTCTGCTTTTGAGAAAACAGCACTCTTCTACTCTCCTGTGTTTCCTATAGGGCCAGAACAGTGAGCTTGCTCAGAACAAAAGAACTGTGCTTCCTACACACACGGGGCATATCTAGTTCAACTCTGCTTAGGAAACTGACAAGAACAGTAGCTTCTCTTCATTCCAATACACTGTACTTGCTGGGAACAGACGCGAGTGCTGTTTGCACTGTGTATGGCAATGGGAGCGCAATAGTGACTCTTCTTAGCAGAAAACAACTCTTGCTCGTAGGACCAGAATCTGCATGGGATTCTACTCCGTTTAGGACTGGGAAACAAACGCTAGCTCGCCTTGCAAGAAACACACTCTGCTTTTGAGAAAACAGCACTCTTCTACTCTCCTGTGTTTCCTATAGGGCCAGAACAGTGAGCTTGCTCAGAACAAAAAAACTGTGCTTCCTACACACACGGGGCATATCTAGTTCAACTCTGCTTAGGAAACTGACCAGAACAGTAGCTTCTCTTCAGTCCAATACACTGTACTTGCTGGGAACAGACGCGAGTGCTATTTGCACTGTGTATGGCAATGGGAGCGCAATAGTGACTCTTCTTAGCAGAAAACAACTCTTGCTCGTAGGACCAGAAACTGCATGGGATTCAACTCCGTTTAGGACTGGGAAACAAACGCTAGCTCGCCTTGCAAGAAACACACTCTGCTTTTGAGAAAACAGCACTCTTCTACTCTCCTGTGTTTCCTATAGGGCCAGAACAGTGAGCTTGCTCAGAACAAAAGAACTGTGCTTCCTACACACACGGGGCCTATCTAGTTCAACTCTGCTTAGGAAACTGACAAGAACAGTAGCTTCTCTTCAGTCCAATACACTGTACTTGCTGGGAACAGACGCGAGTGCTGTTTGCACTGTGTATGGCAATGGGAGCACAATAGTGACTCTTCTTAGCAGAAAACAACTCTTGCTCGTAGGACCAGAATCTGCATGGGATTCTACTCCGTTTCGGACTGGGAAACAAACGCTAGCTCGCCTTGCAAGAAACACACTCTGCTTTTGAGAAAACAGCACTCTTCTACTCTCCTGTGTTTCCTATAGGGCCAGAACAGTGAGCTTGCTCAGAACAAAAAAACTGTGCTTCCTACACACACGGGGCATATCTAGTTCAACTCTGCTTAGGAAACTGACCAGAACAGTAGCTTCTCTTCAGTCCAATACACTGTACTTGCTGGGAACAGACGCGAGTGCTATTTGCACTGTGTATGGCAATGGGAGCGCAATAGTGACTCTTCTTAGCAGAAAACAACTCTTGCTGGTAGGACCAGAAACTGCATGGGATTCAACTCCGTTTAGGACTGGGAAACAAACGCTAGCTCGCCTTGCAAGAAACACACTCTGCTTTTGAGAAAACAGCACTCTTCTACTCTCCTGTGTTTCCTATAGGGCCAGAACAGTGAGCTTGCTCAGAACAAAAGAACTGTGCTTCCTACACACACGGGGCCTATCTAGTTCAACTCTGCTTAGGAAACTGACCAGAACAGTAGCTTCTCTTCAGTCCAATACACTGTACTTGCTGGGAACAGACGCGAGTGCTATTTGCACTGTGTATGGCAATGGGAGCGCAATAGTGACTCTTCTTAGCAGAAAACAACTCTTGCTCGAAGGACCAGAAACTGCATGGGATTCAACTCCGTTTAGGACTGGGAAACAAACGCTAGCTCGCCTTGCAAGAAACACACTCTGCTTTTGAGAAAACAGCACTCTTCTACTCTCCTGTGTTTCCTATAGGGCCAGAACAGTGAGCTTGCTCAGAACAAAAGAACTGTGCTTCCTACACACACGGGGCATATCTAGTTCAACTCTGCTTAGGAAACTGACCAGAACAGTAGCTTCTCTTCAGTCCAATACACTGTACTTTCTGGGAACAGACGCGAGTGCTGTTTGCACTGTGTATGGCAATGGGAGCGCAATAGTGACTCTTCTTAGCAGAAAACAACTCTTGCTCGTAGGACCAGAAACTGCATGGGATTCAACTCCGTTTAGGACTGGGAAACAAACGCTAGCTCGCCTTGCAAGAAACACACTCTGCTTTTGAGAAAACAGCACTCTTCTACTCTCCTGTGTTTCCTATAGGGCCAGAACAGTGAGCTTGCTCAGAACAAAAGAACTGTGCTTCCTACACACACGGGGCATATCTAGTTCAACTCTGCTTAGGAAACTGACCAGAACAGTAGCTTCTCTTCAGTCCAATACACTGTACTTGCTGGGAACAGACGCGAGTGCTATTTGCACTGTGTATGGCAATGGGAGCGCAATAGTGACTCTTCTTAGCAGAAAACAACTCTTGCTCGTAGGACCAGAAACTGCATGGGATTCAACTCCGTTTAGGACTGGGAAACAAACGCTAGCTCGCCTTGCAAGAAACACACTCTGCTTTTGAGAAAACAGCACTCTTCTACTCTCCTGTGTTTCCTATAGGGCCAGAACAGTGAGCTTGCTCAGAACAAAAGAACTGTGCTTCCTACACACACGGGGCATATCTAGTTCAACTCTGCTTAGGAAACTGACCAGAACAGTAGCTTCTCTTCAGTCCAATACACTGTACTTGCTGGGAACAGACGCGAGTGCTATTTGCACTGTGTATGGCAATGGGAGCGCAATAGTGACTCTTCTTAGCAGAAAACAACTCTTGCTCGTAGGACCACAAACTGCATGGGATTCAACTCCGTTTAGGACTGGGAAACAAACGCTAGCTCGCCTTGCAAGAAACACACTCTGCTTTTGAGAAAACAGCACTCTTCTACTCTCCTGTGTTTCCTATAGGGCCAGAACAGTGAGCTTGCTCAGAACAAAAGAACTGTGCTTCCTACACACACGGGGCATATCTAGTTCAACTCTGCTTAGGAAACTGACCAGAACAGTAACTTCTCTTCAGTCCAATACACTGTACTTGCTGGGAACAGACGCGAGTGCTATTGGCACTGTGTATGGCAATGGGAGCGCAATAGTGACTCTTCTTAGCAGAAAACAACTCTTGCTCGTAGGACCAGAAACTGCATGGGATTCAACTCCGTTTAGGACTGGGAAACAAACGCTAGCTCGCCTTGCAAGAAACACACTCTGCTTTTGAGAAAACAGCACTCTTCTACTCTCCTGTGTTTCCTATAGGGCCAGAACAGTGAGCTTGCTCAGAACAAAAGAACTGTGCTTCCTACACACACGGGGCATATCTAGTTCAACTCTGCTTAGGAAACTGACCAGAACAGTAGCTTCTCTTCAGTCCAATACACTGTACTTGCTGGGAACAGACGCGAGTGCTATTTGCACTGTGTATGGCAATGGGAGCGCAATAGTGACTCTTCTTAGCAGAAAACAACTCTTGCTCGTAGGACAAGAATCTGCATGGGATTCAACTCCGTTTAGGACTGGGAAACAAACGCTAGCTCGCCTTGCAAAAAACACACTCTGCTTTTGAGAAAACAGCACTCTTCTACTCTCCTGTGTTTCCTATAGGGCCAGAACAGTGAGCTTGCTCAGAACAAAAGAACTGTGCTTCCTACACACACGGGGCATATCTAGTTCAACTCTGCTTAGGAAACTGACCAGAACAGTAGCTTCTCTTCAGTCCAATACACTGTACTTGCTGGGAACAGACGCGAGTGCTATTTGCACTGTGTATGGCAATGGGAGCGCAATAGTGACTCTTCTTAGCAGAAAACAACTCTTGCTCGTAGGACCACAAACTGCATGGGATTCAACTCCGTTTAGGACTGGGAAACAAACGCTAGCTCGCCTTGCAAGAAACACACTCTGCTTTTGAGAAAACAGCACTCTTCTACTCTCCTGTGTTTCCTATAGGGCCAGAACAGTGAGCTTGCTCAGAACAAAAGAACTGTGCTTCCTACACACACGGGGCATATCTAGTTCAACTCTGCTTAGGAAACTGACCAGAACAGTAACTTCTCTTCAGTCCAATACACTGTACTTGCTGGGAACAGACGCGAGTGCTATTTGCACTGTGTATGGCAATGGGAGCACAATAGTGACTCTTCTTAGCAGAAAACAACTCTTGCTCGTAGGACCAGAAACTGCATGGGATTCTACTCCGTTTAGGACTGGGAAACAAACGCTAGCTCGCCTTGCAAGAAACACACTCTGCTTTTGAGAAAACAGCACTCTTCTACTCTCCTGTGTTTCCTATAGGGCCAGAACAGTGAGCTTGCTCAGAACAAAAGAACTGTGCTTCCTACACACACGGGGCATATCTAGTTCAACTCTGCTTAGGAAAATGACCAGAACAGTAGCTTCTCTTCAGTCCAATACACTGTACTTGATGGGAACAGACGCGAGTGCTATTTGCACTGTGTATGGCAATGGGAGCGCAATAGTGACTCTTCTTAGCAGAAAACAACTCTTGCTCGTAGGACCACAAACTGCATGGGATTCAACTCCGTTTAGGACTGGGAAACAAACGCTAGCTCGCCTTGCAAGAAACACACTCTGCTTTTGAGAAAACAGCACTCTTCTACTCTCCTGTGTTTCCTATAGGGCCAGAACAGTGAGCTTGCTCAGAACAAAAGAACTGTGCTTCCTACACACACGGGGCCTATCTAGTTCAACTCTGCTTAGGAAACTGACAAGAACAGTAGCTTCTCTTCAGTCCAATACACTGTACTTGCTGGGAACAGACGCGAGTGCTGTTTGCACTGTGTATGGCAATGGGAGCGCAATAGTGACTCTTCTTAGCAGAAAACAACTCTTGCTCGTAGGACCAGAATCTGCATGGGATTCTACTCCGTTTAGGACTGGGAAACAAACGCTAGCTCGCCTTGCAAGAAACACACTCTGCTTTTGAGAAAACAGCACTCTTCTACTCTCCTGTGTTTCCTATAGGGCCAGAACAGTGAGCTTGCTCAGAACAAAAAAACTGTGCTTCCTACACACACGGGGCATATCTAGTTCAACTCTGCTTAGGAAACTGACAAGAACAGTAGCTTCTCTTCAGTCCAATACACTGTACTTGCTGGGAACAGACGCGAGTGCTGTTTGCACTGTGTATGGCAATGGGAGCGCAATAGTGACTCTTCTTAGCAGAAAACAACTCTTGCTCGTAGGACCAGAATCTGCATGGGATTCTACTCCGTTTAGGACTGGGAAACAAACGCTAGCTCGCCTTGCAAGAAACACACTCTGCTTTTGAGAAAACAGCACTCTTCTACTCTCCTGTGTTTCCTATAGGGCCAGAACAGTGAGCTTGCTCAGAACAAAAAAACTGTGCTTCCTACACACACGGGGCATATCTAGTTCAACTCTGCTTAGGAAACTGACCAGAACAGTAGCTTCTCTTCAGTCCAATACACTGTACTTGCTGGGAACAGACGCGAGTGCTATTTGCACTGTGTATGGCAATGGGAGCGCAATAGTGACTCTTCTTAGCAGAAAACAACTCTTGCTCGTAGGACCAGAAACTGCATGGGATTCAACTCCGTTTAGGACTGGGAAACAAACGCTAGCTCGCCTTGCAAGAAACACACTCTGCTTTTGAGAAAACAGCACTCTTCTACTCTCCTGTGTTTCCTATAGGGCCAGAACAGTGAGCTTGCTCAGAACAAAAGAACTGTGCTTCCTACACACACGGGGCATATCTAGTTCAACTCTGCTTAGGAAACTGACCAGAACAGTAGCTTCTCTTCAGTCCAATACACTGTACTTGCTGGGAACAGACGCGAGTGCTATTTGCACTGTGTATGGCAATGGGAGCGCAATAGTGACTCTTCTTAGCAGAAAACAACTCTTGCTCGTAGGACCAGAATCTGCATGGGATTCTACTCCGTTTAGGACTGGGAAACAAACGCTAGCTTGCCTTGCAAGAAACACACTCTGCTTTTGAGAAAACAGCACTCTTCTACTCTCCTGTGTTTCCTATAGGGCCAGAACAGTGAGCTTGCTCAGAACAAAAGAACTGTGCTTCCTACACACACGGGGCATATCTAGTTCAACTCTGCTTAGGAAACTGACCAGAACAGTAGCTTCTCTTCAGTCCAATACACTGTACTTGCTGGGAACAGACGCGAGTGCTATTTGCACTGTGTATGGCAATGGGAGCGCAATAGTGACTCTTCTTAGCAGAAAACAACTCTTGCTCGTAGGACCAGAAACTGCATGGGATTCAACTCCGTTTAGGACTGGGAAACAAACGCTAGCTCGCCTTGCAAGAAACACTCTGCTTTTGAGAAAACAGCACTCTTCTACTCTCCTGTGTTTCCTATAGGGCCAGAACAGTGAGCTTGCTCAGAACAAAAAAACTGTGCTTCCTACACACACGGGGCATATCTAGTTCAACTCTGCTTAGGAAACTGACCAGAACAGTAGCTTCTCTTCAGTCCAATACACTGTACTTGCTGGGAACAGACGCGAGTGCTATTTGCACTGTGTATGGCAAAGGGAGCGCAATAGTGACTCTTCTTAGCAGAAAACAACTCTTGCTCGTAGGACAAGAATCTGCATGGGATTCAACTCCGTTTAGGACTGGGAAACAAACGCTAGCTCGCCTTGCAAAAAACACACTCTGCTTTTGAGAAAACAGCACTCTTCTACTCTCCTGTGTTTCCTATAGGGCCAGAACAGTGAGCTTGCTCAGAACAAAAGAACTGTGCTTCCTACACACACGGGGCATATCTAGTTCAACTCTGCTTAGGAAACTGACCAGAACAGTAGCTTCTCTTCAGTCCAATACACTGTACTTGCTGGGAACAGACGCGAGTGCTATTTGCACTGTGTATGGCAATGGGAGCGCAATAGTGACTCTTCTTAGCAGAAAACAACTCTTGCTCGTAGGACCACAAACTGCATGGGATTCAACTCCGTTTAGGACTGGGAAACAAATGCTAGCTCGCCTTGCAAGAAACACACTCTGCTTTTGAGAAAACAGCACTCTTCTACTCTCCTGTGTTTCCTATAGGGCCAGAACAGTGAGCTTGCTCAGAACAAAAGAACTGTGCTTCCTACACACACGGGGCATATCTAGTTCAACTCTGCTTAGGAAACTGACCAGAACAGTAGCTTCTCTTCAGTCCAATACACTGTACTTGCTGGGAACAGACGCGAGTGCTATTTGCACTGTGTATGGCAAAGGGAGCGCAATAGTGACTCTTCTTAGCAGAAAACAACTCTTGCTCGTAGGACCACAAACTGCATGGGATTCAACTCCGTTTAGGACTGGGAAACAAACGCTAGCTCGCCTTGCAAGAAACACACTCTGCTTTTGAGAAAACAGCACTCTTCTACTCTCCTGTGTTTCCTATAGGGCCAGAACAGTGTGCTTGCTCAGAACAAAACAACTGTGCTTCCTACACACACGGGGCATATCTAGTTCAACTCTGCTTAGGAAACTGACCAGAACAGTAGCTTCTCTTCAGTCCAATACACTGTACTTGCTGGGAACAGACGCGAGTGCTATTTGCACTGTGTATGGCAATGGGAGCGCAATAGTGACTCTTCTTAGCAGAAAACAACTCTTGCTCGTAGGACCAGAATCTGCATGGGATTCTACTCCGTTTAGGACTGGGAAACAAACGCTAGCTTGCCTTGCAAGAAACACACTCTGCTTTTGAGAAAACAGCACTCTTCTACTCTCCTGTGTTTCCTATAGGGCCAGAACAGTGAGCTTGCTCAGAACAAAAGAACTGTGCTTCCTACACACACGGGGCATATCTAGTTCAACTCTGCTTAGGAAACTGACCAGAACAGTAGCTTCTCTTCAGTCCAATACACTGTACTTGCTGGGAACAGACGCGAGTGCTATTTGCACTGTGTATGGCAATGGGAGCGCAATAGTGACTCTTCTTAGCAGAAAACAACTCTTGCTCGTAGGACCAGAAACTGCATGGGATTCAACTCCGTTTAGGACTGGGAAACAAACGCTAGCTCGCCTTGCAAGAAACACTCTGCTTTTGAGAAAACAGCACTCTTCTACTCTCCTGTGTTTCCTATAGGGCCAGAACAGTGAGCTTGCTCAGAACAAAAAAACTGTGCTTCCTACACACACGGGGCATATCTAGTTCAACTCTGCTTAGGAAACTGACCAGAACAGTAGCTTCTCTTCAGTCCAATACACTGTACTTGCTGGGAACAGACGCGAGTGCTATTTGCACTGTGTATGGCAAAGGGAGCGCAATAGTGACTCTTCTTAGCAGAAAACAACTCTTGCTCGTAGGACAAGAATCTGCATGGGATTCAACTCCGTTTAGGACTGGGAAACAAACGCTAGCTCGCCTTGCAAAAAACACACTCTGCTTTTGAGAAAACAGCACTCTTCTACTCTCCTGTGTTTCCTATAGGGCCAGAACAGTGAGCTTGCTCAGAACAAAAGAACTGTGCTTCCTACACACACGGGGCATATCTAGTTCAACTCTGCTTAGGAAACTGACCAGAACAGTAGCTTCTCTTCAGTCCAATACACTGTACTTGCTGGGAACAGACGCGAGTGCTATTTGCACTGTGTATGGCAATGGGAGCGCAATAGTGACTCTTCTTAGCAGAAAACAACTCTTGCTCGTAGGACCACAAACTGCATGGGATTCAACTCCGTTTAGGACTGGGAAACAAATGCTAGCTCGCCTTGCAAGAAACACACTCTGCTTTTGAGAAAACAGCACTCTTCTACTCTCCTGTGTTTCCTATAGGGCCAGAACAGTGAGCTTGCTCAGAACAAAAGAACTGTGCTTCCTACACACACGGGGCATATCTAGTTCAACTCTGCTTAGGAAACTGACCAGAACAGTAGCTTCTCTTCAGTCCAATACACTGTACTTGCTGGGAACAGACGCGAGTGCTATTTGCACTGTGTATGGCAAAGGGAGCGCAATAGTGACTCTTCTTAGCAGAAAACAACTCTTGCTCGTAGGACAAGAATCTGCATGGGATTCAACTCCGTTTAGGACTGGGAAACAAACGCTAGCTCGCCTTGCAAGAAACACACTCTGCTTTTGAGAAAACAGCACTCTTCTACTCTCCTGTGTTTCCTATAGGGCCAGAACAGTGTGCTTGCTCAGAACAAAACAACTGTGCTTCCTACACACACGGGGCATATCTAGTTCAACTCTGCTTAGGAAACTGACCAGAACAGTAGCTTCTCTTCAGTCCAATACACTGTACTTGCTGGGAACAGACGCGAGTGCTATTTGCACTGTGTATGGCAATGGGAGCGCAATAGTGACTCTTCTTAGCAGAAAACAACTCTTGCTCGTAGGACCACAAACTGCATGGGATTCAACTCCGTTTAGGACTGGGAAACAAACGCTAGCTCGCCTTGCAAGAAACACACTCTGCTTTTGAGAAAACAGCACTCTTCTACTCTCCTGTGTTTCCTATAGGGCCAGAACAGTGAGCTTGCTCAGAACAAAACAACTGTGCTTCCTACACACACGGGGCATATCTAGTTCAACTCTGCTTAGGAAACTGACCAGAACAGTAGCTTCTCTTCAGTCCAATACACTGTACTTGCTGGGAACAGACGCGAGTGCTATTTGCACTGTGTATGGCAATGGGAGCGCAATAGTGACTCTTCTTAGCAGAAAACAACTCTTGCTCGTAGGACCACAAACTGCATGGGATTCAACTCCGTTTAGGACTGGGAAACAAACGCTAGCTCGCCTTGCAAGAAACACACTCTGCTTTTGAGAAAACAGCACTCTTCTACTCTCCTGTGTTTCCTATAGGGCCAGAACAGTGAGCTTGCTCAGAACAAAAGAACTGTGCTTCCTACACACACGGGGCATATCTAGTTCAACTCTGCTTAGGAAACTGACCAGAACAGTAGCTTCTCTTCAGTCCAATACACTGTACTTGCTGGGAACAGACG
This sequence comes from Peromyscus eremicus, assembly GCF_949786415.1. Lineage (NCBI taxonomy): Eukaryota > Metazoa > Chordata > Mammalia > Rodentia > Cricetidae > Peromyscus > Peromyscus eremicus. The sequence goes on along the minus strand of NW_026736949.1, from coordinate 22,246 downwards.
CGAGTGCTATTTGCACTGTGTATGGCAATGGGAGCGCAATAGTGACTCTTCTTAGCAGAAAACAACTCTTGCTCGTAGGACCAGAAACTGCATGGGATTCTACTCCGTTTAGGACTGGGAAACAAACGCTAGCTCGCCTTGCAAGAAACACACTCTGCTTTTGAGAAAACAGCACTCTTCTACTCTCCTGTGTTTCCTATAGGGCCAGAACAGTGAGCTTGCTCAGAACAAAAGAACTGTGCTTCCTACACACACGGGGCATATCTAGTTCAACTCTGCTTAGGAAACTGACCAGAACAGTAGCTTCTCTTCAGTCCAATACACTGTACTTGCTGGGAACAGACGCGAGTGCTATTTGCACTGTGTATGGCAATGGGAGCGCAATAGTGACTCTTCTTAGCAGAAAACAACTCTTGCTGGTAGGACCAGAAACTGCATGGGATTCAACTCCGTTTAGGACTGGGAAACAAACGCTAGCTCGCCTTGCAAGAAACACACTCTGCTTTTGAGAAAACAGCACTCTTCTACTCTCCTGTGTTTCCTATAGGGCCAGAACAGTGAGCTTGCTCAGAACAAAAGAACTGTGCTTCCTACACACACGGGGCATATCTAGTTCAACTCTGCTTAGGAAACTGACCAGAACAGTAGCTTCTCTTCAGTCCAATACACTGTACTTGCTGGGAACAGACGCGAGTGCTATTTGCACTGTGTATGGCAATGGGAGCGCAATAGTGACTCTTCTTAGCAGAAAACAACTCTTGCTCGTAGGACAAGAATCTGCATGGGATTCAACTCCGTTTAGGACTGGGAAACAAACGCTAGCTCGCCTTGCAAAAAACACACTCTGCTTTTGAGAAAACAGCACTCTTCTACTCTCCTGTGTTTCCTATAGGGCCAGAACAGTGAGCTTGCTCAGAACAAAAGAACTGTGCTTCCTACACACACGGGGCATATCTAGTTCAACTCTGCTTAGGAAACTGACCAGAACAGTAGCTTCTCTTCAGTCCAATACACTGTACTTGCTGGGAACAGACGCGAGTGCTATTTGCACTGTGTATGGCAATGGGAGCGCAATAGTGACTCTTCTTAGCAGAAAACAACTCTTGCTCGTAGGACCACAAACTGCATGGGATTCAACTCCGTTTAGGACTGGGAAACAAACGCTAGCTCGCCTTGCAAGAAACACACTCTGCTTTTGAGAAAACAGCACTCTTCTACTCTCCTGTGTTTCCTATAGGGCCAGAACAGTGAGCTTGCTCAGAACAAAAGAACTGTGCTTCCTACACACACGGGGCATATCTAGTTCAACTCTGCTTAGGAAACTGACCAGAACAGTAGCTTCTCTTCAGTCCAATACACTGTACTTGCTGGGAACAGACGCGAGTGCTATTTGCACTGTGTATGGCAATGGGAGCGCAATAGTGACTCTTCTTAGCAGAAAACAACTCTTGCTCGTAGGACCAGAATCTGCATGGGATTCAACTCCGTTTAGGACTGGGAAACAAACGCTAGCTCGCCTTGCAAGAAACACACTCTGCTTTTGAGAAAACAGCACTCTTCTACTCTCCTGTGTTTCCTATAGGGCCAGAACAGTGAGCTTGCTCAGAACAAAACAACTGTGCTTCCTACACACACGGGGCATATCTAGTTCAACTCTGCTTAGGAAACTGACCAGAACAGTAGCTTCTCTTCAGTCCAATACACTGTACTTGCTGGGAACAGACGCGAGTGCTATTTGCACTGTGTATGGCAATGGGAGCGCAATAGTGACTCTTCTTAGCAGAAAACAACTCTTGCTCGTAGGACCAGAAACTGCATGGGATTCTACTCCGTTTAGGACTGGGAAACAAACGCTAGCTCGCCTTGCAAGAAACACACTCTGCTTTTGAGAAAACAGCACTCTTCTACTCTCCTGTGTTTCCTATAGGGCCAGAACAGTGAGCTTGCTCAGAACAAAACAACTGTGCTTCCTACACACACGGGGCATATCTAGTTCAACTCTGCTTAGGAAACTGACCAGAACAGTAACTTCTCTTCAGTCCAATACACTGTACTTGCTGGGAACAGACGCGAGTGCTATTTGCACTGTGTATGGCAATGGGAGCGCAATAGTGACTCTTCTTAGCAGAAAACAACTCTTGCTCGTAGGACCAGAATCTGCATGGGATTCAACTCCGTTTAGGACTGGGAAACAAACGCTAGCTCGCCTTGCAAGAAACACACTCTGCTTTTGAGAAAACAGCACTCTTCTACTCTCCTGTGTTTCCTATAGGGCCAGAACAGTGAGCTTGCTCAGAACAAAAGAACTGTGCTTCCTACACACACGGGGCATATCTAGTTCAACTCTGCTTAGGAAACTGACCAGAACAGTAGCTTCTCTTCAGTCCAATACACTGTACTTGCTGGGAACAGACGCGAGTGCTATTTGCACTGTGTATGGCAATGGGAGCGCAATAGTGACTCTTCTAAGCAGAAAACAACTCTTGCTCATAGGACCACAAACTGCATGGGATTCAACTCCGTTTAGGACTGGGAAACAAACGCTAGCTCGCCTTGCAAGAAACACACTCTGCTTTTGAGAAAACAGCACTCTTCTACTCTCCTGTGTTTCCTATAGGGCCAGAACAGTGAGCTTGCTCAGAACAAAAGAACTGTGCTTCCTACACACACGGGGCATATCTAGTTCAACTCTGCTTAGGAAACTGACCAGAACAGTAGCTTCTCTTCAGTCCAATACACTGTACTTGCTGGGAACAGACGCGAGTGCTATTTGCACTGTGTATGGCAATGGGAGCGCAATAGTGACTCTTCTTAGCAGAAAACAACTCTTGCTCGTAGGACCAGAATCTGCATGGGATTCAACTCCGTTTAGGACTGGGAAACAAACGCTAGCTCGCCTTGCAAGAAACACACTCTGCTTTTGAGAAAACAGCACTCTTCTACTCTCCTGTGTTTCCTATAGGGCCAGAACAGTGAGCTTGCTCAGAACAAAACAACTGTGCTTCCTACACACACGGGGCATATCTAGTTCAACTCTGCTTAGGAAACTGACCAGAACAGTAGCTTCTCTTCAGTCCAATACACTGTACTTGCTGGGAACAGACGCGAGTGCTATTTGCACTGTGTATGGCAAAGGGAGCGCAATAGTGACTCTTCTTAGCAGAAAACAACTCTTGCTCGTAGGACAAGAATCTGCATGGGATTCAACTCCGTTTAGGACTGGGAAACAAACGCTAGCTCGCCTTGCAAAAAACACACTCTGCTTTTGAGAAAACAGCACTCTTCTACTCTCCTGTGTTTCCTATAGGGCCAGAACAGTGAGCTTGCTCAGAACAAAAGAACTGTGCTTCCTACACACACGGGGCATATCTAGTTCAACTCTGCTTAGGAAACTGACCAGAACAGTAGCTTCTCTTCAGTCCAATACACTGTACTTGCTGGGAACAGACGCGAGTGCTATTTGCACTGTGTATGGCAATGGGAGCGCAATAGTGACTCTTCTTAGCAGAAAACAACTCTTGCTCGTAGGACCACAAACTGCATGGGATTCAACTCCGTTTAGGACTGGGAAACAAATGCTAGCTCGCCTTGCAAGAAACACACTCTGCTTTTGAGAAAACAGCACTCTTCTACTCTCCTGTGTTTCCTATAGGGCCAGAACAGTGAGCTTGCTCAGAACAAAAGAACTGTGCTTCCTACACACACGGGGCATATCTAGTTCAACTCTGCTTAGGAAACTGACCAGAACAGTAGCTTCTCTTCAGTCCAATACACTGTACTTGCTGGGAACAGACGCGAGTGCTATTTGCACTGTGTATGGCAAAGGGAGCGCAATAGTGACTCTTCTTAGCAGAAAACAACTCTTGCTCGTAGGACAAGAATCTGCATGGGATTCAACTCCGTTTAGGACTGGGAAACAAACGCTAGCTCGCCTTGCAAGAAACACACTCTGCTTTTGAGAAAACAGCACTCTTCTACTCTCCTGTGTTTCCTATAGGGCCAGAACAGTGTGCTTGCTCAGAACAAAACAACTGTGCTTCCTACACACACGGGGCATATCTAGTTCAACTCTGCTTAGGAAACTGACCAGAACAGTAGCTTCTCTTCAGTCCAATACACTGTACTTGCTGGGAACAGACGCGAGTGCTATTTGCACTGTGTATGGCAATGGGAGCGCAATAGTGACTCTTCTTAGCAGAAAACAACTCTTGCTCGTAGGACCACAAACTGCATGGGATTCAACTCCGTTTAGGACTGGGAAACAAACGCTAGCTCGCCTTGCAAGAAACACACTCTGCTTTTGAGAAAACAGCACTCTTCTACTCTCCTGTGTTTCCTATAGGGCCAGAACAGTGAGCTTGCTCAGAACAAAACAACTGTGCTTCCTACACACACGGGGCATATCTAGTTCAACTCTGCTTAGGAAACTGACCAGAACAGTAGCTTCTCTTCAGTCCAATACACTGTACTTGCTGGGAACAGACGCGAGTGCTATTTGCACTGTGTATGGCAATGGGAGCGCAATAGTGACTCTTCTTAGCAGAAAACAACTCTTGCTCGTAGGACCACAAACTGCATGGGATTCAACTCCGTTTAGGACTGGGAAACAAACGCTAGCTCGCCTTGCAAGAAACACACTCTGCTTTTGAGAAAACAGCACTCTTCTACTCTCCTGTGTTTCCTATAGGGCCAGAACAGTGAGCTTGCTCAGAACAAAAGAACTGTGCTTCCTACACACACGGGGCATATCTAGTTCAACTCTGCTTAGGAAACTGACCAGAACAGTAGCTTCTCTTCAGTCCAATACACTGTACTTGCTGGGAACAGACGCGAGTGCTATTTGCACTGTGTATGGCAATGGGAGCGCAATAGTGACTCTTCTTAGCAGAAAACAACTCTTGCTCGTAGGACCAGAAACTGCATGGGATTCTACTCCGTTTAGGACTGGGAAACAAACGCTAGCTCGCCTTGCAAGAAACACACTCTGCTTTTGAGAAAACAGCACTCTTCTACTCTCCTGTGTTTCCTATAGGGCCAGAACAGTGAGCTTGCTCAGAACAAAAGAACTGTGCTTCCTACACACACGGGGCATATCTAGTTCAACTCTGCTTAGGAAACTGACCAGAACAGTAGCTTCTCTTCAGTCCAATACACTGTACTTGCTGGGAACAGACGCGAGTGCTATTTGCACTGTGTATGGCAATGGGAGCGCAATAGTGACTCTTCTTAGCAGAAAACAACTCTTGCTGGTAGGACCAGAAACTGCATGGGATTCAACTCCGTTTAGGACTGGGAAACAAACGCTAGCTCGCCTTGCAAGAAACACACTCTGCTTTTGAGAAAACAGCACTCTTCTACTCTCCTGTGTTTCCTATAGGGCCAGAACAGTGAGCTTGCTCAGAACAAAAGAACTGTGCTTCCTACACACACGGGGCATATCTAGTTCAACTCTGCTTAGGAAACTGACCAGAACAGTAGCTTCTCTTCAGTCCAATACACTGTACTTGCTGGGAACAGACGCGAGTGCTATTTGCACTGTGTATGGCAATGGGAGCGCAATAGTGACTCTTCTTAGCAGAAAACAACTCTTGCTCGTAGGACAAGAATCTGCATGGGATTCAACTCCGTTTAGGACTGGGAAACAAACGCTAGCTCGCCTTGCAAAAAACACACTCTGCTTTTGAGAAAACAGCACTCTTCTACTCTCCTGTGTTTCCTATAGGGCCAGAACAGTGAGCTTGCTCAGAACAAAAGAACTGTGCTTCCTACACACACGGGGCATATCTAGTTCAACTCTGCTTAGGAAACTGACCAGAACAGTAGCTTCTCTTCAGTCCAATACACTGTACTTGCTGGGAACAGACGCGAGTGCTATTTGCACTGTGTATGGCAATGGGAGCGCAATAGTGACTCTTCTTAGCAGAAAACAACTCTTGCTCGTAGGACCACAAACTGCATGGGATTCAACTCCGTTTAGGACTGGGAAACAAACGCTAGCTCGCCTTGCAAGAAACACACTCTGCTTTTGAGAAAACAGCACTCTTCTACTCTCCTGTGTTTCCTATAGGGCCAGAACAGTGAGCTTGCTCAGAACAAAAGAACTGTGCTTCCTACACACACGGGGCATATCTAGTTCAACTCTGCTTAGGAAACTGACCAGAACAGTAGCTTCTCTTCAGTCCAATACACTGTACTTGCTGGGAACAGACGCGAGTGCTATTTGCACTGTGTATGGCAATGGGAGCGCAATAGTGACTCTTCTTAGCAGAAAACAACTCTTGCTCGTAGGACCAGAATCTGCATGGGATTCAACTCCGTTTAGGACTGGGAAACAAACGCTAGCTCGCCTTGCAAGAAACACACTCTGCTTTTGAGAAAACAGCACTCTTCTACTCTCCTGTGTTTCCTATAGGGCCAGAACAGTGAGCTTGCTCAGAACAAAACAACTGTGCTTCCTACACACACGGGGCATATCTAGTTCAACTCTGCTTAGGAAACTGACCAGAACAGTAGCTTCTCTTCAGTCCAATACACTGTACTTGCTGGGAACAGACGCGAGTGCTATTTGCACTGTGTATGGCAATGGGAGCGCAATAGTGACTCTTCTTAGCAGAAAACAACTCTTGCTCGTAGGACCAGAAACTGCATGGGATTCTACTCCGTTTAGGACTGGGAAACAAACGCTAGCTCGCCTTGCAAGAAACACACTCTGCTTTTGAGAAAACAGCACTCTTCTACTCTCCTGTGTTTCCTATAGGGCCAGAACAGTGAGCTTGCTCAGAACAAAACAACTGTGCTTCCTACACACACGGGGCATATCTAGTTCAACTCTGCTTAGGAAACTGACCAGAACAGTAACTTCTCTTCAGTCCAATACACTGTACTTGCTGGGAACAGACGCGAGTGCTATTTGCACTGTGTATGGCAATGGGAGCGCAATAGTGACTCTTCTTAGCAGAAAACAACTCTTGCTCGTAGGACCAGAATCTGCATGGGATTCAACTCCGTTTAGGACTGGGAAACAAACGCTAGCTCGCCTTGCAAGAAACACACTCTGCTTTTGAGAAAACAGCACTCTTCTACTCTCCTGTGTTTCCTATAGGGCCAGAACAGTGAGCTTGCTCAGAACAAAAGAACTGTGCTTCCTACACACACGGGGCATATCTAGTTCAACTCTGCTTAGGAAACTGACCAGAACAGTAGCTTCTCTTCAGTCCAATACACTGTACTTGCTGGGAACAGACGCGAGTGCTATTTGCACTGTGTATGGCAATGGGAGCGCAATAGTGACTCTTCTAAGCAGAAAACAACTCTTGCTCATAGGACCACAAACTGCATGGGATTCAACTCCGTTTAGGACTGGGAAACAAACGCTAGCTCGCCTTGCAAGAAACACACTCTGCTTTTGAGAAAACAGCACTCTTCTACTCTCCTGTGTTTCCTATAGGGCCAGAACAGTGAGCTTGCTCAGAACAAAAGAACTGTGCTTCCTACACACACGGGGCATATCTAGTTCAACTCTGCTTAGGAAACTGACCAGAACAGTAGCTTCTCTTCAGTCCAATACACTGTACTTGCTGGGAACAGACGCGAGTGCTATTTGCACTGTGTATGGCAATGGGAGCGCAATAGTGACTCTTCTTAGCAGAAAACAACTCTTGCTCGTAGGACCAGAATCTGCATGGGATTCAACTCCGTTTAGGACTGGGAAACAAACGCTAGCTCGCCTTGCAAGAAACACACTCTGCTTTTGAGAAAACAGCACTCTTCTACTCTCCTGTGTTTCCTATAGGGCCAGAACAGTGAGCTTGCTCAGAACAAAACAACTGTGCTTCCTACACACACGGGGCATATCTAGTTCAACTCTGCTTAGGAAACTGACCAGAACAGTAGCTTCTCTTCAGTCCAATACACTGTACTTGCTGGGAACAGACGCGAGTGCTATTTGCACTGTGTATGGCAATGGGAGCGCAATAGTGACTCTTCTTAGCAGAAAACAACTCTTGCTCGTAGGACCAGAAACTGCATGGGATTCTACTCCGTTTAGGACTGGGAAACAAACGCTAGCTCGCCTTGCAAGAAACACACTCTGCTTTTGAGAAAACAGCACTCTTCTACTCTCCTGTGTTTCCTATAGGGCCAGAACAGTGAGCTTGCTCAGAACAAAACAACTGTGCTTCCTACACACACGGGGCATATCTAGTTCAACTCTGCTTAGGAAACTGACCAGAACAGTAACTTCTCTTCAGTCCAATACACTGTACTTGCTGGGAACAGACGCGAGTGCTATTTGCACTGTGTATGGCAATGGGAGCGCAATAGTGACTCTTCTTAGCAGAAAACAACTCTTGCTCGTAGGACCAGAATCTGCATGGGATTCAACTCCGTTTAGGACTGGGAAACAAACGCTAGCTCGCCTTGCAAGAAACACACTCTGCTTTTGAGAAAACAGCACTCTTCTACTCTCCTGTGTTTCCTATAGGGCCAGAACAGTGAGCTTGCTCAGAACAAAAGAACTGTGCTTCCTACACACACGGGGCATATCTAGTTCAACTCTGCTTAGGAAACTGACAAGAACAGTAGCTTCTCTTCAGTCCAATACACTGTACTTGCTGGGAACAGACGCGAGTGCTATTTGCACTGTGTATGGCAATGGGAGCGCAATAGTGACTCTTCTTAGCAGAAAACAACTCTTGCTCATAGGACCACAAACTGCATGGGATTCAACTCCGTTTAGGACTGGGAAACAAACGCTAGCTCGCCTTGCAAGAAACACACTCTGCTTTTGAGAAAACAGCACTCTTCTACTCTCCTGTGTTTCCTATAGGGCCAGAACAGTGAGCTTGCTCAGAACAAAAGAACTGTGCTTCCTACACACACGGGGCATATCTAGTTCAACTCTGCTTAGGAAACTGACCAGAACAGTAGCTTCTCTTCAGTCCAATACACTGTACTTGCTGGGAACAGACGCGAGTGCTATTTGCACTGTGTATGGCAATGGGAGCGCAATAGTGACTCTTCTTAGCAGAAAACAACTCTTGCTCGTAGGACCACAAACTGCATGGGATTCAACTCCGTTTAGGACTGGGAAACAAACGCTAGCTCGCCTTGCAAGAAACACACTCTGCTTTTGAGAAAACAGCACTCTTCTACTCTCCTGTGTTTCCTATAGGGCCAGAACAGTGAGCTTGCTCAGAACAAAAGAACTGTGCTTCCTACACACACGGGGCATATCTAGTTCAACTCTGCTTAGGAAACTGACAAGAACAGTAGCTTCTCTTCAGTCCAATACACTGTACTTGCTGGGAACAGACGCGAGTGCTATTTGCACTGTGTATGGCAATGGGAGCGCAATAGTGACTCTTCTTAGCAGAAAACAACTCTTGCTCGTAGGACCAGAAACTGCATGGGATTCAACTCCGTTTAGGACTGGGAAACAAACGCTAGCTCGCCTTGCAAGAAACACACTCTGCTTTTGAGAAAACAGCACTCTTCTACTCTCCTGTGTTTCCTATAGGGCCAGAACAGTGAGCTTGCTCAGAACAAAAAAACTGTGCTTCCTACACACACGGGGCATATCTAGTTCAACTCTGCTTAGGAAACTGACCAGAACAGTAGCTTCTCTTCATTCCAATACACTGTACTTGCTGGGAACAGACGCGAGTGCTATTTGCACTGTGTATGGCAATGGGAGCGCAATAGTGACTCTTCTTAGCAGAAAACAACTCTTGCTCGTAGGACCAGAAACTGCATGGGATTCAACTCCGTTTAGGACTGGGAAACAAATGCTAGCTCGCCTTGCAAGAAACACACTCTGCTTTTGAGAAAACAGCACTCTTCTACTCTCCTGTGTTTCCTATAGGGCCAGAACAGTGAGCTTGCTCAGAACAAAAGAACTGTGCTTCCTACACACACGGGGCATATCTAGTTCAACTCTGCTTAGGAAACTGACCAGAACAGTAGCTTCTCTTCAGTCCAATACACTGTACTTGCTGGGAACAGACGCGAGTGCTATTTGCACTGTGTATGGCAATGAGAGCGCAATAGTGACTCTTCTTAGCAGAAAACAACTCTTGCTCGTAGGACCAGAAACTGCATGGGATTCTACTCCGTTTAGGACTGGGAAACAAACGCTAGCTCGCCTTGCAATAAACACTCTGCTTTTGAGAAAACAGCACTCTTCTACTCTCCTGTGTTTCCTATAGGGCCAGAACAGTGAGCTTGCTCAGAACAAAAAAACTGTGCTTCCTACACACACGGGGCATATCTAGTTCAACTCTGCTTAGGAAACTGACCAGAACAGTAGCTTCTCTTCAGTCCAATACACTGTACTTGCTGGGAACAGACGCGAGTGCTATTTGCACTGTGTATGGCAATGGGAGCGCAATAGTGACTCTTCTTAGCAGAAAACAACTCTTGCTCGTAGGACAAGAATCTGCATGGGATTCAACTCCGTTTAGGACTGGGAAACAAACCCTAGCTCGCCTTGCAAAAAACACACTCTGCTTTTGAGAAAACAGCACTCTTCTACTCTCCTGTGTTTCCTATAGGGCCAGAACAGTGAGCTTGCTCAGAACAAAAGAACTGTGCTTCCTACACACACGGGGCCTATCTAGTTCAACTCTGCTTAGGAAACTGACAAGAACAGTAGCTTCTCTTCAGTCCAATACACTGTACTTGCTGGGAACAGACGCGAGTGCTATTTGCACTGTGTATGGCAATGGGAGCGCAATAGTGACTCTTCTTAGCAGAAAACAACTCTTGCTCGTAGGACCAGAAACTGCATGGGATTCAACTCCGTTTAGGACTGGGAAACAAACGCTAGCTCGCCTTGCAAGAAACACACTCTGCTTTTGAGAAAACAGCACTCTTCTACTCTCCTGTGTTTCCTATAGGGCCAGAACAGTGAGCTTGCTCAGAACAAAAGAACTGTGCTTCCTACACACACGGGGCATATCTAGTTCAACTCTGCTTAGGAAACTGACAAGAACAGTAGCTTCTCTTCAGTCCAATACACTGTACTTGCTGGGAACAGACGCGAGTGCTATTTGCACTGTGTATGGCAATGGGAGCGCAATAGTGACTCTTCTTAGCAGAAAACAACTCTTGCTCGTAGGACCAGAAACTGCATGGGATTCAACTCCGTTTAGGACTGGGAAACAAACGCTAGCTCGCCTTGCAAGAAACACACTCTGCTTTTGAGAAAACAGCACTCTTCTACTCTCCTGTGTTTCCTATAGGGCCAGAACAGTGAGCTTGCTCAGAACCAAAGAACTGTGCTTCCTACACACACGGGGCATATCTAGTTCAACTCTGCTTAGGAAACTGACCAGAACAGTAGCTTCTCTTCAGTCCAATACACTGTAATTGCTGGGAACTGACGCGAGTGCTATTTGCACTGTGTATGGCAATGGGAGCGCAATAGTGACTCTTCTTAGCAGAAAACAACTCTTGCTCGTAGGACCAGAATCTGCATGGGATTCAACTCCGTTTAGGACTGGGAAACAAACGCTAGCTCGCCTTGCAAAAAACACACTCTGCTTTTGAGAAAACAGCATTCTTCTACTCTCCTGTGTTTCCTATAGGGCCAGAACAGTGAGCTTGCTCAGAACAAAAGAACTGTGCTTCCTACACACACGGGGCATATCTAGTTCAACTCTGCTTAGGAAACTGACAAGAACAGTAGCTTCTCTTCAGTCCAATACACTGTACTTGCTGGGAACAGACGCGAGTGCTATTTGCACTGTGTATGGCAATGGGAGCGCAATAGTGACTCTTCTTAGCAGAAAACAACTCTTGCTCGTAGGACCAGAATCTGCATGGGATTCTACTCCGTTTAGGACTGGGAAACAAACGCTACCTTGCCTTGCAAGAAACACACTCTGCTTTTGAGAAAACAGCACTCTTCTACTCTCCTGTGTTTCCTATAGGGCCAGAACAGTGAGCTTGCTCAGAACAAAAGAACTGTGCTTCCTACACACACGGGGCATATCTAGTTCAACTCTGCTTAGGAAACTGACCAGAACAGTAGCTTCTCTTCAGTCCAATACACTGTACTTGCTGGGAACAGACGCGAGTGCTATTTGCACTGTGTATGGCAATGGGAGCACAATAGTGACTCTTCTTAGCAGAAAACAACTCTTGCTCGTAGGACCAGAAACTGCATGGGATTCTACTCCGTTTAGGACTGGGAAACAAACGCTAGCTCGCCTTGCAAGAAACACACTCTGCTTTTGAGAAAACAGCACTCTTCTACTCTCCTGTGTTTCCTATAGGGCCAGAACAGTGAGCTTGCTCAGAACAAAAGAACTGTGCTTCCTACACACACGGGGCATATCTAGTTCAACTCTGCTTAGGAAACTGACCAGAACGGTAGCTTCTCTTCAGTCCAATACACTGTACTTGCTGGGAACAGACGCGAGTGCTATTTGCACTGTGTATGGCAATGGGAGCGCAATAGTGACTCTTCTTAGCAGAAAACAACTCTTGCTCGTAGGACCAGAAACTGCATGGGATTCAACTCCGTTTAGGACTGGGAAACAAACGCTAGCTCGCCTTGCAAGAAACACACTCTGCTTTTGAGAAAACAGCACTCTTCTACTCTCCTGTGTTTCCTATAGGGCCAGAACAGTGAGCTTGCTCAGAACAAAAGAACTGTGCTTCCTACACACACGGGGCATATCTAGTTCAACTCTGCTTAGGAAACTGACCAGAACAGTAGCTTCTCTTCAGTCCAATACACTGTACTTGCTGGGAACAGACGCGAGTGCTGTTTGCACTGTGTATGGCAATGGGAGCGCAATAGTGACTCTTCTTAGCAGAAAACAACTCTTGCTCGTAGGACCAGAAACTGCATGGGATTCTACTCCGTTTAGGACTGGGAAACAAATGCTAGCTCGCCTTGCAAGAAACACACTCTGCTTTTGAGAAAACAGCACTCTTCTACTCTCCTGTGTTTCCTATGGGGCCAGAACAGTGAGCTTGCTCAGAACAAAAGAACTGTGCTTCCTACACACACGGGGCATATCTAGTTCAACTCTGCTTAGGAAACTGACAAGAACAGTAGCTTCTCTTCAGTCCAATACACTGTACTTGCTGGGAACAGACGCGAGTGCTATTTGCACTGTGTATGGCAATGGGAGCGCAATAGTGACTCTTCTTAGCAGAAAACAACTCTTGCTCGAAGGACCAGAAACTGCATGGGATTCAACTCCGTTTAGGACTGGGAAACAAACGCTAGCTCGCCTTGCAAGAAACACACTCTGCTTTTGAGAAAACAGCACTCTTCTACTCTCCTGTGTTTCCTATAGGGCCAGAACAGTGAGCTTGCTCAGAACAAAAGAACTGTGCTTCCTACACACACGGGGCATATCTAGTTCAACTCTGCTTAGGAAACTGACCAGAACAGTAGCTTCTCTTCAGTCCAATACACTGTACTTGCTGGGAACAGACGCGAGTGCTGTTTGCACTGTGTATGGCAATGGGAGCGCAATAGTGACTCTTCTTAGCAGAAAACAACTCTTGCTCGTAGGACCAGAATCTGCATGGGATTCTACTCCGTTTAGGACTGGGAAACAAACGCTAGCTTGCTTTGCAAGAAACACACTCTGCTTTTGAGAAAACAGCACTCTTCTACTCTCCTGTGTTTCCTATAGGGCCAGAACAGTGAGCTTGCTCAGAACAAAAGAACTGTGCTTCCTACACACACGGGGCATATCTAGTTCAACTCTGCTTAGGAAACTGACCAGAACAGTAGCTTCTCTTCAGTCCAATACACTGTACTTGCTGGGAACAGACGCGAGTGCTATTTGCACTGTGTATGGCAATGGGAGCGCAATAGTGACTCTTCTTAGCAGAAAACAACTCTTGCTCGTAGGACCAGAAACTGCATGGGATTCAACTCCGTTTAGGACTGGGAAACAAACGCTAGCTCGCCTTGCAAGAAACACTCTGCTTTTGAGAAAACAGCACTCTTCTACTCTCCTGTGTTTCCTATAGGGCCAGAACAGTGAGCTTGCTCAGAACAAAAGAACTGTGCTTCCTACACACACGGAGCATATCTAGTTCAACTCTGCTTAGGAAACTGACCAGAACAGTAGGTTCTCTTCAGTCCAATACACTGTACTTGCTGGGAACAGACGCGAGTGCTATTTGCACTGTGTATGGCAATGGGAGCGCAATAGTGACTCTTCTTAGCAGAAAACAACTCTTGCTCGTAGGACCAGAAACTGCATGGGATTCTACTCCGTTTAGGACTGGGAAACAAACGCTAGCTCGCCTTGCAAGAAACACACTCTGCTTTTGAGAAAACAGCACTCTTCTACTCTCCTGTGTTTCCTATAGGGCCAGAACAGTGAGCTTGCTCAGAACAAAACAACTGTGCTTCCTACACACACGGGGCATATCTAGTTCAACTCTGCTTAGGAAACTGACCAGAACAGTAACTTCTCTTCAGTCCAATACACTGTACTTGCTGGGAACAGACGCGAGTGCTATTTGCACTGTGTATGGCAATGGGAGCGCAATAGTGACTCTTCTTAGCAGAAAACAACTCTTGCTCGTAGGACCAGAATCTGCATGGGATTCAACTCCGTTTAGGACTGGGAAACAAACGCTAGCTCGCCTTGCAAGAAACACACTCTGCTTTTGAGAAAACAGCACTCTTCTACTCTCCTGTGTTTCCTATAGGGCCAGAACAGTGAGCTTGCTCAGAACAAAAGAACTGTGCTTCCTACACACACGGGGCATATCTAGTTCAACTCTGCTTAGGAAACTGACCAGAACAGTAGCTTCTCTTCAGTCCAATACACTGTACTTGCTGGGAACAGACGCGAGTGCTATTTGCACTGTGTATGGCAATGGGAGCGCAATAGTGACTCTTCTAAGCAGAAAACAACTCTTGCTTGTAGGACCACAAACTGCATGGGATTCAACTCCGTTTAGGACTGGGAAACAAACGCTAGCTCGCCTTGCAAGAAACACACTCTGCTTTTGAGAAAACAGCACTCTTCTACTCTCCTGTGTTTCCTATAGGGCCAGAACAGTGAGCTTGCTCAGAACAAAAGAACTGTGCTTCCTACACACACGGGGCATATCTAGTTCAACTCTGCTTAGGAAACTGACCAGAACAGTAGCTTCTCTTCAGTCCAATACACTGTACTTGCTGGGAACAGACGCGAGTGCTATTTGCACTGTGTATGGCAATGGGAGCGCAATAGTGACTCTTCTTAGCAGAAAACAACTCTTGCTCGTAGGACCACAAACTGCATGGGATTCAACTCCGTTTAGGACTGGGAAACAAACGCTAGCTCGCCTTGCAAGAAACACACTCTGCTTTTGAGAAAACAGCACTCTTCTACTCTCCTGTGTTTCCTATAGGGCCAGAACAGTGAGCTTGCTCAGAACAAAAGAACTGTGCTTCCTACACACACGGGGCATATCTAGTTCAACTCTGCTTAGGAAACTGACAAGAACAGTAGCTTCTCTTCAGTCCAATACACTGTACTTGCTGGGAACAGACGCGAGTGCTATTTGCACTGTGTATGGCAATGGGAGCGCAATAGTGACTCTTCTTAGCAGAAAACAACTCTTGCTGGTAGGACCAGAAACTGCATGGGATTCAACTCCGTTTAGGACTGGGAAACAAACGCTAGCTCGCCTTGCAAGAAACACTCTGCTTTTGAGAAAACAGCACTCTTCTACTCTCCTGTGTTTCCTATAGGGCCAGAATAGTGAGCTTGCTCAGAACAAAAAAACTGTGCTTCCTACACACACGGGGCATATCTAGTTCAACTCTGCTTAGGAAACTGACAAGAACAGTAGCTTCTCTTCAGTCCAATACACTGTACTTGCTGGGAACAGACGCGAGTGCTATTTGCACTGTGTATGGCAATGGGAGCGCAATAGTGACTCTTCTTAGCAGAAAACAACTCTTGCTCGTAGGACAAGAATCTGCATGGGATTCAACTCCGTTTAGGACTGGGAAACAAACGCTAGCTCGCCTTGCAAGAAACACACTCTGCTTTTGAGAAAACAGCACTCTTCTACTCTCCTGTGTTTCCTATAGGGCCAGAACAGTGAGCTTGCTCAGAACAAAAGAACTGTGCTTCCTACACACACGGGGCATATCTAGTTCAACTCTGCTTAGGAAACTGACCAGAACAGTAGCTTCTCTTCAGTCCAATACACTGTACTTGCTGGGAACAGACGCGAGTGCTATTTGCACTGTGTATGGCAATGGGAGCGCAATAGTGACTCTTCTTAGCAGAAAACAACTCTTGCTCGTAGGACCAGAAACTGCATGGGATTCAACTCCGTTTAGGACTGGGAAACAAACGCTAGCTCGCCTTGCAAGAAACACTCTGCTTTTGAGAAAACAGCACTCTTCTACTCTCCTGTGTTTCCTATAGGGCCAGAACAGTGAGCTTGCTCAGAACAAAAAAACTGTGCTTCCTACACACACGGGGCATATCTAGTTCAACTCTGCTTAGGAAACTGACCAGAACAGTAGCTTCTCTTCAGTCCAATACACTGTACTTGCTGGGAACAGACGCGAGTGCTATTTGCACTGTGTATGGCAATGAGAGCGCAATAGTGACTCTTCTTAGCAGAAAACAACTCTTGCTCATAGGACAAGAATCTGCATGGGATTCAACTCCGTTTAGGACTGGGAAACAAACGCTAGCTCGCCTTGCAAGAAACACACTCTGCTTTTGAGAAAACAGCACTCTTCTACTCTCCTGTGTTTCCTATAGGGCCAGAACAGTGAGCTTGCTCAGAACAAAACAACTGTGCTTCCTACACACACGGGGCATATCTAGTTCAACTCTGCTTAGGAAACTGACCAGAACAGTAGCTTCTCTTCAGTCCAATACACTGTACTTGCTGGGAACAGACGCGAGTGCTATTTGCACTGTGTATGGCAATGGGAGCGCAATAGTGACTCTTCTTAGCAGAAAACAACTCTTGCTCGTAGGACCAGAATCTGCATGGGATTCAACTCCGTTTAGGACTGGGAAACAAACGCTAGCTCGCCTTGCAAGAAACACACTCTGCTTTTGAGAAAACAGCACTCTTCTACTCTCCTGTGTTTCCTATAGGACCAGAACAGTGAGCTTGCTCAGAACAAAAGAACTGTGCTTCCTACACACACGGGGCATATCTAGTTCAACTCTGCTTAGGAAACTGACCAGAACAGTAGCTTCTCTTCAGTCCAATACACTGTACTTGCTGGGAACAGACGCGAGTGCTATTTGCACTGTGTATGGCAATGGGAGCGCAATAGTGACTCTTCTTAGCAGAAAACAACTCTTGCTGGTAGGACCAGAAACTGCATGGGATTCAACTCCGTTTAGGACTGGGAAACAAACTCTAGCTCGCCTTGCAAGAAACACAATCTGCTTTTGAGAAAACAGCACTCTTCTACTCTCCTGTGTTTCCTATAGGGCCAGAACAGTGAGCTTGCTCAGAACAAAAGAACTGTGCTTCCTACACACACGGGGCATATCTAGTTCAACTCTGCTTAGGAAACTGACCAGAACAGTAGCTTCTCTTCAGTCCAATACACTGTACTTGCTGGGAACAGACGCGAGTGCTATTTGCACTGTGTATGGCAATGGGAGCGCAATAGTGACTCTTCTTAGCAGAAAACAACTCTTGCTCGTAGGACCAGAAACTGCATGGGATTCAACTCCGTTTAGGACTGGGAAACAAACGCTAGCTCGCCTTGCAAGAAACACACTCTGCTTTTGAGAAAACAGCACTCTTCTACTCTCCTGTGTTTCCTATAGGGCCAGAACAGTGAGCTTGCTCAGAACAAAACAACTGTGCTTCCTACACACACGGGGCATATCTAGTTCAACTCTGCTTAGGAAACTGACCAGAACAGTAGCTTCTCTTCAGTCCAATACACTGTACTTGCTGGGAACAGACGCGAGTGCTATTTGCACTGTGTATGGCAATGGGAGCGCAATAGTGACTCTTCTTAGCAGAAAACAACTCTTGCTCGTAGGACCAGAAACTGCATGGGATTCAACTCCGTTTAGGACTGGGAAACAAACGCTAGCTCGCCTTGCAAGAAACACTCTGCTTTTGAGAAAACAGCACTCTTCTACTCTCCTGTGTTTCCTATAGGGCCAGAACAGTGAGCTTGCTCAGAACAAAAAAACTGTGCTTCCTACACACACGGGGCATATCTAGTTCAACTCTGCTTAGGAAACTGACCAGAACAGTAGCTTCTCTTCAGTCCAATACACTGTACTTGCTGGGAACAGACGCGAGTGCTATTTGCACTGTGTATGGCAATGAGAGCGCAATAGTGACTCTTCTTAGCAGAAAACAACTCTTGCTCATAGGACAAGAATCTGCATGGGATTCAACTCCGTTTAGGACTGGGAAACAAACGCTAGCTCGCCTTGCAAAAAACACACTCTGCTTTTGAGAAAACAGCACTCTTCTACTCTCCTGTGTTTCCTATAGGGCCAGAACAGTGAGCTTGCTCAGAACAAAACAACTGTGCTTCCTACACACACGGGGCATATCTAGTTCAACTCTGCTTAGGAAACTGACCAGAACAGTAGCTTCTCTTCAGTCCAATACACTGTACTTGCTGGGAACAGACGCGAGTGCTATTTGCACTGTGTATGGCAATGGGAGCGCAATAGTGACTCTTCTTAGCAGAAAACAACTCTTGCTGGTAGGACCAGAAACTGCATGGGATTCAACTCCGTTTAGGACTGGGAAACAAACGCTAGCTCGCCTTGCAAGAAACACACTCTGCTTTTGAGAAAACAGCACTCTTCTACTCTCCTGTGTTTCCTATAGGGCCAGAACAGTGAGCTTGCTCAGAACAAAAGAACTGTGCTTCCGACACACACGGGGCATATCTAGTTCAACTCTGCTTAGGAAACTGACCAGAACAGTAGCTTCTCTTCAGTCCAATACACTGTACTTGCTGGGAACAGACGCGAGTGCTATTTGCACTGTGTATGGCAATGGGAGCGCAATAGTGACTCTTCTTAGCAGAAAACAACTCTTGCTCGTAGGACCAGAAACTGCATGGGATTCAACTCCGTTTAGGACTGGGAAACAAACGCTAGCTCGCCTTTCAAGAAACACACTCTGCTTTTGAGAAAACAGCACTCTTCTACTCTCCTGTGTTTCCTATAGGACCAGAACAGTGAGCTTGCTCAGAACAAAAGAACTGTGCTTCCTACACACACGGGGCATATCTAGTTCAACTCTGCTTAGGAAACTGACCAGAACAGTAGCTTCTCTTCAGTCCAATACACTGTACTTGCTGGGAACAGACGCGAGTGCTATTTGCACTGTGTATGGCAATGGGAGCGCAATAGTGACTCTTCTTAGCAGAAAACAACTCTTGCTGGTAGGACCAGAAACTGCATGGGATTCAACTCCGTTTAGGACTGGGAAACAAACGCTAGCTCGCCTTGCAAGAAACACACTCTGCTTTTGAGAAAACAGCACTCTTCTACTCTCCTGTGTTTCCTATAGGGCCAGAACAGTGAGCTTGCTCAGAACAAAAGAACTGTGCTTCCTACACACACGGGGCATATCTAGTTCAACTCTGCTTAGGAAACTGACAAGAACAGTAGCTTCTCTTCAGTCCAATACACTGTACTTGCTGGGAACAGACGCGAGTGCTATTTGCACTGTGTATGGCAATGGGAGCGCAATAGTGACTCTTCTTAGCAGAAAACAACTCTTGCTCGTAGGACCAGAAACTGCATGGGATTCAACTCCGTTTAGGACTGGGAAACAAACGCTAGCTCGCCTTGCAAGAAACACACTCTGCTTTTGAGAAAACAGCACTCTTCTACTCTCCTGTGTTTCCTATAGGGCCAGAACAGTGAGCTTGCTCAGAACAAAAGAACTGTGCTTCCTACACACACGGGGCCTATCTAGTTCAACTCTGCTTAGGAAACTGACAAGAACAGTAGATTCTCTTCAGTCCAATACACTGTACTTGCTGGGAACAGACGCGAGTGCTGTTTGCACTGTGTATGGCAATGGGAGCACAATAGTGACTCTTCTTAGCAGAAAACAACTCTTGCTCGTAGGACCAGAATCTGCATGGGATTCTACTCCGTTTAGGACTGGGAAACAAACGCTAGCTCGCCTTGCAAGAAACACACTCTGCTTTTGAGAAAACAGCACTCTTCTACTCTCCTGTGTTTCCTATAGGGCCAGAACAGTGAGCTTGCTCAGAACCAAAGAACTGTGCTTCCTACACACACGGGGCATATCTAGTTCAACTCTGCTTAAGAAACTGACAAGAACAGTAGCTTCTCTTCAGTCCAATACACTGTACTTGCTGGGAACAGACGCGAGTGCTATTTGCACTGTGTATGGCAATGGGAGCACAATAGTGACTCTTCTTAGCAGAAAACAACTCTTGCTCATAGGACCAGAAACTGCATGGGATTCTACTCCGTTTAGGACTGGGAAAAAAACGCTAGCTCGCCTTGCAAGAAACACACTCTGCTTTTGAGAAAACAGCACTCTTCTACTCTCCTGTGTTTCCTATAGGGCCAGAACAGTGAGCTTGCTCAGAACAAAAGAACTGTGCTTCCTACACACACGGGGCATATCTAGTTCAACTCTGCTTAGGAAACTGACCAGAACAGTAGCTTCTCTTCAGTCCAATACACTGTACTTGCTGGGAACAGACGCGAGTGCTATTTGCACTGTGTATGGCAATGGGAGCGCAATAGTGACTCTTCTTAGCAGAAAACAACTCTTGCTCGTAGGACCACAAACTGCATGGGATTCAACTCCGTTTAGGACTGGGAAACAAACGCTAGCTCGCCTTGCAAGAAACACACTCTGCTTTTGAGAAAACAGCACTCTTCTACTCTCCTGTGTTTCCTATAGGGCCAGAACAGTGAGCTTGCTCAGAACAAAAGAACTGTGCTTCCTACACACACGGGGCATATCTAGTTCAACTCTGCTTAGGAAACTGACCAGAACAGTAACTTCTCTTCAGTCCAATACACTGTACTTGCTGGGAACAGACGCAAGTGCTATTTGCACTGTGTATGGCAATGGGAGCGCAATAGTGACTCTTCTTATCAGAAAACAACTCTTGCTCGTAGGAGCAGAAACTGCATGGGATTCAACTCCGTTTAGGACTGGGAAACAAACGCTAGCTCGCCTTGCAAGAAACACACTCTGCTTTTGAGAAAACAGCACTCTTCTACTCTCCTGTGTTTCCTATAGGGCCAGAACAGTGAGCTTGCTCAGAACAAAAGAACTGTGCTTCCTACACACACGGGGCATATCTAGTTCAACTCTGCGTCTGTGTGTATGGCAATGGGAGCGCAATAGTGACTTTCCTTACCAGAAAACAACTCTTGCTCGTAAGACCAGAAACTGCATGTGATTCAACTCCATTTAGGACTGGGAAACAAATGCTAGCTCGCCTTACATGAAACACACTCTGCTTTTGAGAAAAGAGCACTCTTCTACTCTACTGTGTTTCCTATGGGGTCCAAACAGTGAGCTTGCTCAGAACAAAAGAACTGTTCTTCCTACACACACGGGCCATATCTAGTTCAACTCTCCTTAGGAAACTGACAAGAACAGTAGCTCCTCTTCCGTCCAATACACTGTACTTGCGGGGAACAGACGCGAGTGCTATTTGCACTGTGTATGGCAATTGGAGCACAATAGTGAGTTGTCTTACCCGAAAACAACTCTTGCTCGTAGGACAAAAAACTGCATGTGACTCAACTCCATTTAGGACTGGGAAAGAAACACTAGCTCGACTTCCAAGAAACACACTCTGCTTTTGAGAAAAGAGCACTCTTCTAGTCTACTGTGTTTCCTATGGGGTCCAAACAGTGAGCTTGCTCAGAACAAAAAAACTGTGCTTCCTACACACGGGCCATATCTAGTTCAACTCTGCTTTGGAAACTGACAAGAACACTAGATCCTCTTCAGTCCAATACACTGTACTTGCTGGGAACAGACGCGAGTGCTATTTGCACTGTGTATGGCAATTGGAGCACAATAGTGACTTGTCTTACCAGAAAACAACTTTTTCTCATAGTACAAAAAACTGCATTTGACTCAACTCCATTTAGGACTGGGAAACAAACGCTAGCTCGCCTTACAAGAAACACACTCTGCTTTTGAGAAAAGAGCACTCTTCTACTCTACTGTGTTTCCTATGTGTTCCAAACAGTGAGCTTGCTCAGAACAAAAAAACTGTGCTTCCTACACACAC
>NW_026736948.1:0-54756 GCF_949786415.1 Peromyscus eremicus | reverse complement strand
CTCAGAACAAAAGAACTGTGCTTCCTACACACACGGGGCATATCTAGTTCAACTCTGCTTAGGAAACTGACAAGAACAGTAGCTTCTCTTCATTCCAATACACTGTACTTGCTGGGAACAGACGCGAGTGCTATTTGCACTGTGTATGGCAATGGGAGCACAATATTGACTCTTCTTTGCAGAAAACAACTCTTACTCCTAGGACCAGAAACTGCATGGGATTCAACTCCGTTTAGGGACTGGGAAACAAACGCTAGCTCGCCTTGCAAGAAACACACTCTGCTTTTGAGAAAACAGCACTCTTCTACTCTCCTGTGTTTCCTATAGGGCCAGAACAGTGAGCTTGCTCAGAACAAAAGAACTGTGCTTCCTACACACACGGGGCATATCTAGTTCAACTCTGCTTAGGAAACTGACAAGAACAGTAGCTTCTCTTCAGTCCAATACACTGTACTTGCTGGGAACAGACGCCAGTGCTATTTGCACTGTGTATGGCAATGGGAGCGCAATACTGACTCTTCTTAGCAGAAAACAACTCTTGCTCGTAGGACCAGAAACTGCATGGGATTCAACTCCGTTTAGGACTGGGAAACAAACGCTAGCTCGCCTTGCAAGAAACACACTCTGCTTTTGAGAAAACAGCACTCTTCTACTCTCCTGTTTTTCCTATAGGGCCAGAACAGTGAGCTTGCTCAGAACAAAAGAACTGTGCTTCCTACACACAAGGGGCATATGTAGTTCAACTCTGCTTGGGAAACTGACAAGAACAGTAGCTTCTCTTCAGTCCATTACACTGTACTTGCTGGGAACAGACGAGAGTGCTAATTTGCACTGTGTATGGCAATGGGAGCGCAATAGTGACTCTTCTTTGCAGAAAACAACTCTTGCTAGTAGGAGCAGAAACCGCATGGGATTCAACTCTGTTTAGGACTGGGAAACAAACGCTAGCTCGCCTTGCAAGAAACACACTCTGCTTTTGAGAAAACAGCACTCTTCTACTCTCCTGTGTTTCCAATAGGGCCAGAACAGTGAGCTTGCTCAGAACAAAAGAACTGTGCTTCCTACACACACGGGGCATATCTAGTTCAACTCTGCTTAGGAAACTGACAAGAACAGTAGCTTCTCTTCAGTCCAATACACTGTACTTGCTGGGAACAGACATGAGTGCTATTTGCACTGTGTATGGCAATGGGAGCGCAATAGTGACTCTTCTTAGCAGAAAACAACTCTTGCTAGTAGGACCAGAATGTGCATGGCATTCAACTCCGTTTAGGACTGGGAAACAAACGCTAGCTCGCCTTGCAAGAAACACACTCTGCTTTTGAGAAAACAGCACTCTTCTACTCTCCTGTGTTTCCTATAAGGCCAGAACAGTGAGCTTGCTCAGAACAAAAGAACTGTGCTTCCTACACACACGGGGCATATCTAGTTCAACTCTGCTTAGGAAACTGACAAGAACAGTAGCTTCTCTTCAGTCCAATACACTGTACTTGCTGGGAACAGACGCGAGTGCTATTTGCACTGTGTATGGCAATGGGAGCGCAATAGTGACTCTTCTTTGCAGAAAACAACTCTTGCTAGTAGGAGCAGAAACTGCATGGGATTCAACTCCGTTTAGGACTGGGAAACAAACGCTAGCTCGCCTTGCAAGAAACACACTCTGCTTTTGAGAAAACAGCACTCTTCTACTCTCCTGTTTTTCCTATAGGGCCAGAACAGTGAGCTTGCTCAGAACAAAGGAACTGTGCTTCCTACACACACGGGACATATCTAGTTCAACTCTGCTTACGAAACTGACAAGAACAGTAGCTTCTCTTCAGTCCAATACACTGTACTTGCTGGGAACAGACGCGAGTGCTATTTGCACTGTGTATGGCAATGGGAGCTCAATAGTGACTCTTCTTAGCAGAAAACAACTCTTGCTCGTAGGACCAGAAACTGTATGGGATTCAACTCCGTTTAGGACTGGGAAACAAACGCTAGCTCGCCTTGCAAGAAACACACTCTGCTTTTGAGAAAACAGCACTCTTCTACTCTCCTGTGTTTCTTTTAGGGCCAGAACAGTGAGCTTGCTCAGAACAAAAGAACTGTGCTTCCTACACACACGGGGCATATCTAGTTCAACTCTGCTTAGGAAACTGACAAGAACAGTAGCTTCTCTTCAGTCCAATACACTGTACTTGCTGGGAACAGACGCGAGTGCTATTTGCACTGTGTATGGCAATGGGAGCACAATAGTGACTCTTCTTAGCAGAAAACAACTCTTGCTCCTAGGACCAGAAACTGCATGGGATTCAACTCTGTTTAGGACTGGGAAACAAACGCTAGCTCCCCTTGCAAGAAACACACTCTGCTTTTGAGAAAACAGCACTCTTCTACTCTCCTGTGTTTCCTATAGGGCCAGAACAGTGAGCTTGCTCAGAACAAAAGAACTGTGCTTCCTACACCCACGGGGCATATCTAGTTCAACTCTGCTTAGGAATCTGACAAGAACAGTAGCTTCTCTTCAGTCTAATACACTGTACTTGCTGGGAACAGACGCGAGTGCTCTTTGCACTGTGTATGGCAATGGGAGCGCAATAGTGACTCTTCTTATCAGAAAACAACTCTTGCTCGTACGACCAGAATCTGCATGGGATTCAACTCCGTTTAGGACTGGGAAACAAACGCTAGCTCCCCTTGCAAGAAACACACTCTGCTTTTGAGAAAACAGCACTCTTCAACTCTCCTGTGTTTCCTATAGGGCCAGAACAGTGAGCTTGCTCAGAACAAAAGAACTGTGCTTCCTACACACACGGGGCATATCTAGTTCAACTCTGCTTAGGAAACTGACAAGAACAGTAGCTTCTCTTCAGTCCAATACACTGTACTGGCTGGGAACAGACGCGAGTGCTATTTGCACTGTGTATGGCAATGGGAGCGCAATAGTGACTCTTCTTTGCAGAAAACAACTCTTGCTAGTAGGAACAGAAGCTACATGGGATTCAACTCCGTTTAGGACTGGGAAACAAACGCTAGCTCCCCTTGCAAGAAACACACTCTGCTTTTGAGAAAACAGCACTCTTCTACTCTCCTGTGTTTCCTATAGGGCCAGAACAGTGAGCTTGCTCAGAACAAAAGAACTGTGCTTCCTACACACACGGGGCATATCTATTCAACTCTGCTTAGGAAACTGACAAGAACAGTAGCTTCTCTTCAGTCCAATACACTGTACTTGCTGGGAACAGACGCGAGTGCTATTTGCACTGTGTATGGCAATGGGAGCACAATAGTGACTCTTTTTAGCAGAAAACAACTCTTGCTCGTAGGAGCAGAAACTGCATGGGATTCAACTCCGTTTAGGACTGGGAAACAAACGCTAGCTCCCCTTGCAAGAAACACACTCTGCTTTTGAGAAAACAGCACTCTTCTACTCTCCTGTGTTTCCTATAGGGCCAGAACAGTGAGCTTGCTCAGAACAAAAGAACTGTGCTTCCTACACACACGGGGCATATCTAGTTCAACTCTGCTTAGGAAACTGACAAGAACAGCAGCTTCTCTTCACTCCAATACACTGTACTTGCTGGGAACAGACGCGAGTGCTATTTGCACTGTGTATGGCAATGGGAGCGCAATAGTGACTCTTCTTAGCAGAAAACAACTCTTGCTCGTAGGACCAGAAACTGCATGGGATTCAACTCCATTTAGGACTGGGAAACAAACGCTAGCTCGCCTTGCAAGAAACACACTCTGCTTTTGAGAAAACAGCACTCTTCTACTCTCCTGTGTTTCCTATAGGGCCAGAACAGTGAGCTTGCTCAGAACAAAAGAACTGTGCTTCCTACACACACGGGGCATATCTAGTTCAACTCTGCTTAGGAAACTGACAAGAACAGTAGCTTCTCTTAAGTCCAATACACTGTACTTGCTGGGAACAGACGCGAGTGCTATTTGCACTGTGTATTGCAAAGGGAGCACAATATTGACTCTTCTTAGCAGAAAACAACTCTTGCTCGTAGGACCAGAAACTGCATGGATTCAACTCCGTTTAGGACTGGGAAACAAACGCTAGCTCGCCTTGCAAGAAACACACTCTGCTTTTGAGAAAACAGCACTCTTCTACTCTCCTGTGTTTCCTATAGGGCCAGAACAGTGAGCTTGCTCAGAACAAAAGAACTGTGCTTCCTACACACACGGGGCATATCTAGTTCAACTCTGCTTAGGAAACTGACAAGAACAGTAGCTTCTCTTCAGTCCAATACACTGTACTTGCTGGGAACAGACGCGAGTGCTATTTGCACTGTGTATGGCAATGGGAGCGCAATAGTGACTCTTCTTAGCAGAAAACAACTCTTGCTCGTAGGACCAGAATCTGCATGGGATTCAACTCCGTTTAGGACTGGGAAACAAACGCTAGCTCGCCTTGCAAGAAACACACTCTGCTTTTGAGAAAACAGCACTCTTCTACTCTCCTGTGTTTCCTATAGGGCCAGAACAGTGAGCTTGCTCAGAACAAAAGAACTGTGCTTCCTACACACACGGGGCATATCTATTCAACTCTGCTTAGGAAACTGACAAGAACAGTAGCTTCTCTTCAGTCCAATACACTGTACTTGCTGGGAACAGACGCGAGTGCTATTTGCACTGTGTATGGCAATGGGAGCGCAAGAGTGACTCTTCTTAGCAGAAAACAACTCTTGCTCGTAGGACCAGAAACTGGATGGGATTCAACTCCGTTTAGGACTGGGAAACAAACGCTAGCTCCCCTTGCAAGAAACACACTCTGCTTTTGAGAAAACAGCACTCTTCTACTCTCCTGTGTTTCCTATAGGGCCAGAACAGTGAGCTTGCTCAGAACAAAAGAACTGTGCTTCCTACACACACGGGGCATATCTAGTTCAACTCTGCTTAGAAACTGACAAGAACAGTAGCTTCTCTTCAGTCCAATACACTGTAGTGGCTGGGAACAGACGCGAGTGCTATTTGCACTGTGTATGGCAATGGGAGCGCAATAGTGACTCTTCTTAGGAGAAAACAACTCTTGCTCGTAGGAGCAGAAACTGCATGGGATTCAACTCCGTTTAGGACTGGGAAACAAACGCTAGCTCGCCTTGCAAGAAACACACTCTGCTTTTGAGAAAACAGCACTCTTCTACTCTCCTGTGTTTCCTATAGGGCCAGAACAGTGAGCTTGCTCAGAACAAAAGAACTGTGCTTCCTACACACACGGGGCATGTCTAGTTCAACTCTGCTTAGGAAACTGACAAGAACAGTAGCTTCTCTTAAGTCCAATACACTGTACTTGCTGGGAACAGACGCGAGTGCTATTTGCACTGTGTATGGCAAAGGGAGCACAATAGTGACTCTTCTTTGCAGAAAACAACTCTTGCTCCTAGGACCAGAAACTGCATGGGATTCAACTCCGTTTAGGACTGGGAAACAAACGCTAGCTCGCCTTGCAAGAAACACACTCTGCTTTTGAGAAAACAGCACTCTTCTACTCTCCTGTGTTTCCTATAGGGCCAGAACAGTGAGCTTGCTCAGAAAAAAGAACTGTGCTTCCTACACACACGGGGCATATCTAGTTCAACTCTGTTTAGTAAACTGACAAGAACAGTAGCTTCTCTTCAGTCCAATACACTGTACTTGCTGGGAACAGACGCGAGTGCTATTTGTACTGTGTATGGCAATGGGAGCGCAATAGTGACTCTTCTTAGCAGAAAACAACTCTTGCTAGTAGGACCAGAAACTGCATGGGATTCAACTCCGTTTATGACTGGGAAACAAACGCTAGCTCGCCTTGCAAGAAACACACTCTGCTTTTGAGAAAACAGCACTCTTCTACTCTCCTGTGTTTCCTATAGGGCCAGAACAGTGAGCTTGCTCAGAACAAAAGAACTGTGCTTCCTACACACACGGGACATATCTAGTTCAACTCTGCTTACGAAACTGACAAGAACAGTAGCTTCTCTTCAGTCCAATACACTGTACTTGCTGGGAACAGACGCGAGTGCTATTTGCACTGTGTATGGCAATGGGAGCGCAATAGTGACTCTTCTTTGCAGAAAACAACTCTTGCTAGTAGGAGCAGAAACTGCATGGGATTCAACTCCGTTTAAAACTGGGAAACAAACGCTAGCTCGCCTTGCAAGAAACACACTCTGCTTTTGAGAAAACAGCACTCTTCTACTCTCCTGTGTTTCCTATAGGGCCAGAACAGTGAGCTTGCTCAGAACAAAAGAACTGTGCTTCCTACACACACGGGGCATATCTAGTTCAACTATGCTTAGGAAACTGACAAGAACAGTAGCTTCTCTTCAGTCCGATACACTGTACTTGCTGGGAACAGACGCGAGTGCTATTTGCACTGTGCATGGCAATGGGAGCACAATAGTGACTCTTCTTAGCAGAAAACAACTCTTGCTCGTAGGAGCAGAAACTGCATGGTATTCAACTCCGTTTAGGACTGGGAAACAAACGCTAGCTCGCCTTACAAGAAACCCACTCTGCTTTTGAGAAAACAGCACTCTTCTACTCACCTGTGTTTCCTGTAGGGCCAGAACAGTGAGCTTGCTCAGAACAAAAGAACTGTGCTTCCTACACACACAAGGCATATCTAGATCAACTCTGCTTAGGAAACTGACAAGAACAGTAGCTTCTCTTCAGTCCAATACACTGTACTTGCTGGGAACAGACGCGAGTGCTATTTGCACTGTGTATGGCAATGGGAGCACAATAGTGACTCTTTTTAGCAGAAAACAACTCTTGCTCGTAGGACCAGAATCTGCATGGGATTCAACTCCGTTTAGGACTGGGAAACAAACGCTAGCTCCCCTTGCAAGAAACACACTCTGCTTTTGAGAAAACAGCACTCTTCTACTCTCCTGTGTTTCCTATAGGGCCAGAACAGTGAGCTTGCTCAGAACAAAAGAACAGTGCTTCCTACACACACGGGGCATATCTAGTTCAACTCTGCTTAGGAAACTGACAAGAACAGTAGCTTCTCTTCAGTCCAATACACTGTACTTGCTGGGAACAGACGCGAGTGCTATTTGCACTGTGTATGGCAATGGGAGCGCAATAGTGACTCTTCTTAGCAGAAAACAACTCTTGCTCGTACGACCAGAATCTGCATGGGATTCAACTCCGTTTAGGACTGGGAAACAAACGCTAGCTCCCCTTGCAAGAAACACACTCTGCTTTTGAGAAAACAGCACTCTTCTAATCTCCTGTGTTTCCTATAGGGCCAGAACAGTGAGCTTGCTCAGAACAAAAGAACTGTGCTTCCTACACACACGGGGCATATCTAGTTCAACTCTGCTTAGGAAACTGACAAGAACAGTAGCTTCTCTTCAGTCCAATACACTGTACTGGCTGGGAACAGACGCGAGTGCTATTTGCACTGTGTATGGCAATGGGAGCGCAATAGTGACTCTTCTTTGCAGAAAACAACTCTTGCTAGTAGGAGCAGAAACTACATGGGATTCAACTCCGTTTAGGACTGGGAAACAAACGCTAGCTCCCCTTGCAAGAAACACACTCTGCTTTTGAGAAAACAGCACTCTTCTAATCTCCTGTGTTTCCTATAGGGCCAGAACAGTGAGCTTGCTCAGAACAAAAGAACTGTGCTTCCTACACACACGGGGCATATCTAGTTCAACTCTGCTTAGGAAACTGACAAGAACAGTAGCTTCTCTTCAGTCCAATACACTGTACTTGCTGGGAACAGACGCGAGTGCTATTTGCACTGTGTATGGCAATGGGAGCGCAATAGTGACTCTTCTTAGCAGAAAACAACTCTTGCTCGTAGGACCAGAATCTGCATGGGATTCAACTCCGTTTAGGACTGGGAAACAAACGCTAGCTCGCCTTGCAAGAAACACACTCTGCTTTTGAGAAAGCAGCACTCTTCTACTCTCCTGTGTTTCCTATAGGGCCAGAACAGTGAGCTTGCTCAGAACAAAAGAACTGTGCTTCCTACACACACGGGGCATATCTAGATCAACTCTGCTTAGGAAACTGACAAGAACAGTAGCTTCTCTTCAGTCCAATACACTGTACTTGCTGGAAACAGACGCGAGTGCTATTTGCACTGTGTATGGCAATGGGAGCACAATAGTGACTCTTTTTAGCAGAAAACAACTCTTGCTCGTAGGACCAGAATCTGCATGGGATTCAACTCCGTTTAGGACTGGGAAACAAACGCTAGCTCCCCTTGCAAGAAACACACTCTGCTTTTGAGAAAACAGCACTCTTCTACTCTCCTGTGTTTCCTATATCGCCAGAACAGTGAGCTTGCTCAGAACAAAAGAACAGTGCTTCCTACACACACGGGGCATATCTAGTTCAACTCTGCTTAGGAAACTGACAAGAACAGTAGCTTCTCTTCAGTCCAATACACTGTACTTGCTGGGAACAGACGCGAGTGCTATTTGCACTGTGTATGGCAATGGGAGCGCAATAGTGACTCTTCTTAGCAGAAAACAACTCTTGCTCGTACGACCATAATCTGCATGGGATTCAACTCTGTTTAGGACTGGGAAACAAACGCTAGCTCCTTTTGCAAGAAACACACTCTGCTTTTGAGAAAACAGCACTCTTCTACTCTCCTGTGTTTCCTATAGGGCCAGAACAGTGAGCTTGCTCAGAACAAAAGAACTGTGCTTCCTACACACACGGGGCATATCTAGTTCAACTCTGCTTAGGAAACTGACAAGAACAGTAGCTTCTCTTCAGTCTGTACACTGTACTGGCTGGAAACAGACGCGAGTGCTATTTGCACTGTGTATGGCAAAGGTAGCGCAATAGTGACTCTTCTTTGCAGAAAACAACTCTTGCTAGTAGGAGCAGAAACTACATGGGATTCAACTCCGTTTAGGACTGGGAAACAAACGCTAGCTCCCCTTGCAAGAAACACACTCTGCTTTTGAGAAAACAGCACTCTTCTACTCTCCTGTGTTTCCTATAGGGCCAGAACAGTGAGCTTGCTCAGAAAAAAAGAACTGTGCTTCCTACACACACGGGGCATATCTATTCAACTCTGCTTATGAAACTGACAAGAACAGTAGCTTCTCTTCAGTCCAATACACTGTACTTGCTGGGAACAGACGCGAGTGCTATTTGCACTGTGTATGGCAATGGGAGCACAATAGTGACTCTTTTTAGCAGAAAACAACTCTTGCTCGTAGGAGCAGAAACTGCATGGGATTCAACTCCGTTTAGGACTGGGAAACAAACGCTAGCTCCCCTTGCAAGAAACACACTCTGCTTTTGAGAAAACAGCACTCTTCTACTCTCCTGTGTTTCCTATAGGGCCAGAACAGTGAGCTTGCTCAGAACAAAAGAACTGTGCTTCCTACACACACGGGGCAATTCTAGTTCAACTCTGCTTAGGAAACTGACAAGAACAGTAGCTTCTCTTCAGTCCAATACACTGTACTTGCTGGGAACAGACGCGAGTGCTATTTGCACTGTGTATGGCAATGGGAGCACAATAGTGACTCTTCTTTGCAGAAAACAACTCTTGCTAGTAGGAGCAGAAACTGCATGGGATTCAACTCCGTTTACGACTGGGAAACAAACGCTAGCTCGCCTTGCAAGAAACACACTCTGCTTTTGAGAAAACAGCACTCTTCTACTCTCCTGTGTTTCCTATAGGGCCAGAACAGTGAGCTTGCTCAGAACAAAAGAACTGTGCTTCCTACACACACGGGGCATATCTAGTTCAACTCTGCTTAGGAAACTGACAAGAACAGTAGCTTCTCTTCAGTCCAATACACTGTACTTGCTGGGAACAGACGCGAGTGCTATTTGCACTGTGTATGGCAATGGGAGCGCAATAGTGACTCTTCTTAGCAGAAAACAACTCTTGCTCATAGGACCAGAAACTGCATGGGATTCAACTCCGTTTAGGACTGGGAAACAAACGCTAGCTCGCCTTGCAAGAAACACACTCTGCTTTTGAGAAAACAGCACTCTTCTACTCTCCTGTGTTTCCTATAGGGCCAGAACAGTGAGCTTGCTCAGAACAAAAGAACTGTGCTTCCTACACACACGGGGCATATCTAGTTCAACTCTGCTTAGGAAACTGACAAGAACAGTAGCTTCTCTTCAGTCCAATACACTGTACTTGCTCGAACAGACGCGAGTGCTCTTTGCACTGTGTATGGCAATGGGAGCGCAATAGTGACTCTTCTTTGCAGAAAACAACTCTTGCTAGTAGGAGCAGAAACTGCATGGGATTCAACTCCGTTTAGGACTGGGAAACAAACGCTAGCTCGCCTTGCAAGAAACACACTCTGCTTTTGAGAAAACAGCACTCTTCTACTCTCCTGTGTTTCCTATAGGGCCAGAACAGTGAGCTTGCTCAGAACAAAAGAACTGTGCTTCCTACACACACGGGGCATATCTAGTTCAACTCTGCTTAGGAAACTGACAAGAACAGTAGCTTCTCTTCAGTCCAATACACTGTACTTGCTGGGAACAGACGCGAGTGGTATTTGCACTGTGTATGGCAATGGGAGCACAATAGTGACTCTTCTTAGCAGAAAACAACTCTTGCTCGTAGGACCAGAAACTGCATGGGATTCAACTCCTTTTAGGACTGGGAAACAAACGCTAGCTCGCCTTACAAGAAACCCACTCTGCTTTTGAGAAAACAGCACTCTTCTACTCTCCTGTGTTTCCTATAGGGCCAGAACAGTGAGCTTGCTCAGAACAAAAGAACTGTGCTTCCTACACACACGGGGCATATCTAGTTCAACTCTGCTTAGGAAACTGACAAGAACAGTAGCTTCTCTTCAGTCCAATACACTGTACTTGCTGGGAACAGACGCGAGTGCTATTTGCACTGTGTATGGCAATGGGAGCGCAATAGTGACTCTTCTTTGCAGAAAACAACTCTTGCTAGTAGGAGCAGAAACTGCATGGGATTCAACTCCGTTTAGGACTGGGAAACAAATGCTAGCTCGCCTTGCAAGAAACACACTCTGCTTTTGAGAAAACAGCACTCTTCTACTCTCCTGTGTTTGCTATAGGGCCAGAACAGTGAGCTTGCTCAGAACAAAAGAACTGTGCTTCCTACACACACGGGGCATATCTAGTTCAACTCTGCTTAGGAAACTGACAAGAACAGTAGCTTCTCTTCAGTCCAATACACTGTACTTGCTGGGAACAGACGCGAGTGCTATTTGCACTGTGTATGGCAATGGGAGCGCAATAGTGACTCTTCTTAGCAGAAAACAACTCTTGCTCGTAGGACCAGAAACTGCATGGGATTCAACTCCGTTTAGGACTGGGAAACAAACGCTAGCTCGCCTTGCAAGAAACACACTCTGCTTTTGAGAAAACAGCACTCTTCTACTCTCCTGTGTTTCCTATAGGGCCATAACAGTGAGCTTGCTCAGAACAAAAGAACTGTGCTTCCTACACACACGGGGCATATCTAGTTCAACTCTGCTTACGAAACTGACAAGAACAGTAGCTTCTCTTCAGTCCAATACACTGTACTTGCTCGAACAGATGCGAGTGCTATTTGCACTGTGTATGGCAATGGGAGCGCAATAGTGACTCTTCTTGCAGAAAACAACTCTTGCTAGTAGGAGCAGAAACTGCATGGGATTCAACTCCGTTTAGGACTGGGAAACAAACGCTAGCTCCCCTTGCAAGAAACACACTCTGCTTTTGAGAAAACAGCACTCTTCTACTCTCCTGTGTTTCCAATAGGGCCAGAACAGTGAGCTTGCTCAGAACAAAAGAACTGTGCTTCCTACACACACGGGGCATATCTAGTTCAACTCTGTTTAGGAAACTGACAAGAACAGTAGCTTCTCTTCAGTCCAATACACTGTACTTGCTGGGAACAGACGCGAGTGCTATTTGCACTGTGTTTGGCAATGGGAGCGCAATAGTGACTCTTCTTAGCAGAAAACAACTCTTGCTCATAGGACCAGAATCTGCATGGGATTCAACTCCGTTTAGGACTGGGAAACAAACGCTAGCTCCCCTTGCAAGAAACACACTCTGCTTTTGAGAAAAAAGCACTCTTCTACTCTCCTGTGTTTCCTATAGGGCCAGAACAGTGAGCTTGCTCAGAACAAAAGAACTGTGCTTCCTACACACACGGGGCATATCTAGTTCAACTCTGCTTATGAAACTGACAAGAACAGTAGCTTCTCTTAAGTCCAATACACTTTACTTGCTGGGAACAGACGCGAGTGCTATTTGCACTGTGTATGGCAATGGGAGCACAATACTGACTCTTCTTAGCAGAAAACAACTCTTGCTCGTAGGACCAGAAACTGCATGGGATTCAATTCCGTTTAGGACTGGGAAACAAACGCTAGCTCGCCTTGCAAGAAACACACTCTGCTTTTGAGAAAACAGCACTCTTCTACTCTCCTGTGTTTCCTATAGGGCCAGAACAGTGAGCTTGCTCAGAACAAAAGAACTGTGCTTCCTACACACACGGGGCATATCTAGTTCAACTCTGCTTAGGAAACTGACAAGAACAGTAGCTTCTCTTCACTCCAAAACACTGTACTTGCTGGGAACAGACGCGAGTGCTATTTGCACTGTGTATGGCAATGGGAGCGCAATAGTGACTCTTCTTAGCAGAAAACAACTCTTGCTCGTAGGACCAGAAACTGCATGGGATTCAACTCCGTTTAGGACTGGGAAACAAACGCTAGCTTGCCTTGCAAGAAACACACTCTGCTTTTGAGAAAACAGCACTCTTCTACTCTCCTGTGTTTCCTATAGGGCCAGAACAGTGAGCTTGCTCAGAACAAAAGAACTGTGCTTCCTACACACACGGGGCATGTCTAGTTCAACTCTGCTTAGGAAACTGACAAGAACAGTAGCTTCTCTTAAGTCCAATACACTGTACTTGCTGGGAACAGACGCAAGTGCTATTTGCACTGTGTATGGCAAAGGGAGCACAATAGTGACTCTTCTTTGCAGAAAACAACTCTTGCTCGTAGGACCAGAAACTGCATGGGATTCAACTCCGTTTAGGACTGGGAAACAAACGCTAGCTCGCCTTGCAAGAAACACACTCTGCTTTTGAGAAAACAGCACTCTTCTACTCTCCTGTGTTTCCTATAGGGCCAGAACAGTGAGCTTGCTCAGAAAAAAAGAACTGTGCTTCCTACACACACGGGGCATATCTAGTTCAACTCTGCTTAGGAAACTGACAAGAACAGTAGCTTCTCTTCAGTCCAATACACTGTACTTGCTGGGAACAGACGCGAGTGCTATTTGCACTGTGTATGGCAATGGGAGCGCAATAGTGACTCTTCTTAGCAGAAAACAACTCTTGCTAGTAGGACCAGAAACTGCATGGGATTCAACTCCGTTTAGGACTGGGAAACAAACGCTAGCTCGCCTTGCAAGAAACACACTCTGCTTTTGAGAAAACAGCACTCTTCTACTCTCCTGTTTTTCCTATAGGGCCAGAACAGTGAGCTTGCTCAGAACAAAAGAACTGTGCTTCCTACACACACGGG
The DNA here is from genome assembly GCF_949786415.1 of Peromyscus eremicus. Classification (NCBI taxonomy): domain Eukaryota; kingdom Metazoa; phylum Chordata; class Mammalia; order Rodentia; family Cricetidae; genus Peromyscus; species Peromyscus eremicus. Next base: position 41,272 of record NW_026736948.1, on the reverse strand, counting down.
GCATATCTATTCAACTCTGCTTAGGAAACTGACAAGAACAGTAGCTTCTCTTCAGTCCAATACACTGTACTTGCTGGGAACAGACGCGAGTGCTATTTGCACTGTGTATGGCAATGGGAGCTCAAGAGTGACTCTTCTTAGCAGAAAACAACTCTTGCTCCTAGGACCAGAAATTGGATGGGATTCAACTCCGTTTAGGACTGGGAAACAAACGCTAGCTCCCCTTGCAAGAAACACACTCTGCTTTTGAGAAAACAGCACTCTTCTACTCTCCTGTGTTTCCTATAGGGCCAGAACAGTGAGCTTGCTCAGAACAAAAGAACTGTGCTTCCTACACACACGGGGCATATCTAGTTCAACTCTGCTTAGGAATCTGACAAGAACAGTAGCTTCTCTTCAGTGCAATACACTGTACTGGCTGCGAACAGACGTGAGTGCTATTTGCACTGTGTATGGCAATGGGAGCGCAATAGTGACTCTTCTTAGCAGAAAACAACTCTTGCTCATACGACCAGAATCTGCATGGGATTCAACTCCGTTTAGGACTGGGAAACAAACGCTAGCTCCCCTTGCAAGAAACACACTCTGCTTTTGAGAAAGCAGCACTCTTCTACTCTCCTGTGTTTCCTATAGGGCCAGAACAGTGAGCTTGCTCAGAACAAAAGAACTGTGCTTCCTACACACACGGGGCATATCTATTCAACTCTGCTTAGGAAACTGACAAGAACAGTAGCTTCTCTTCAGTCCAATACACTGTACTTGCTGGGAACAGACGCGAGTTCTATTTGCACTGCGTATGGCAAAGGGAGCACAATATTGACTCTTCTTAGCAGAAAACAACTCTTGCTAGTAGGACCAGAAACTGCATGGGATTCAACTCCGTTTAGGACTGGGAAACAAACGCTAGCTCGCCTTGCAAGAAACACACTCTGCTTTTGAGAAAACAGCACTCTTCTACTCTCCTGTGTTTCCTATAGGGCCAGAACAGTGAGCTGGCTCAGAACAAAAGAACTGTGCTTCCTACACACACGGGGCATATCTAGTTCAACTCTGCTTAGGAAACTGACAAGAGCAGTAGCTTCTCTTCAGTCCAATACACTGTACTTGCTGGGAACAGACGCGAGTGCTATTTGCACTGTGTATGGCAATGGAAGCACAATAGTGACTCTTCTTAGCAGAAAACAACTCTTGCTCGTAGGACCAGAATCTGCATGGGATTCAACTCCGTTTAGGACTGGGAAACAAACGCTAGCTCGCCTTGCAAGAAACACACTCTGCTTTTGAGAAAACAGCACTCTTCTACTCTCCTGTGTTTCCTATATGGCCAGAACAGTGAGCTTGCTCAGAACAAAAGAACTGTGCTTCCTACACACAAGGGGCATATCTATTCAACTCTGCTTAGGAAACTGACAAGAACAGTAGCTTCTCTTCAGTCCAATACACTGTACTTGCTGGGAACAGACGCGAGTGCTATTTGCACTGTGTATGGCAATGGGAGCGCAATAGTGACTCTTCTTAGCAGAAAACAACTCTTGCTCCTAGGACCAGAAACTGGATGGGATTCAACTCCGTTTAGGACTGGGAAACAAACTCTAGCTCCCCTTGCAAGAAACACACTCTGCTTTTGAGAAAACAGCACTCTTCTACTCTCCTGTGTTTCCTATAGGGCCAGAACAGTGAGCTTGCTCAGAACAAAAGAACTGTGCTTCCTACACACACGGGGCATATCTAGTTCAACTCTGCTTAGCAATCTGACAAGAACAGTACCTTCTCTTCAGTGCAATACACTGTACTGGCTGCGAACAGACGCGAGTGCTATTTGCACTGTGTATGGCAATGGGAGCACAATAGTGACTCTTCTTAGCAGAAAACAACTCTTGCTCATACGACCAGAATCTGCATGGGATTCAACTCCGTTTAGGACTGGGAAACAAACGCTAGCTCGCCTTGCAAGAAACACACTCTGCTTTTGAGAAAGCAGCACTCTTCTACTCTCCTGTGTTTCCTACAGGGCCAGAACAGCGAGCTTGCTCAGAACAAAAGAACTGTGCTTCCTACACACACGGGGCATATCTAGTTCAACTCTGCTTAGGAAACTGACAAGAACAGTAGCTTCTCTTAAGTCCAATACACTGTACTTGCTGGGAACAGACGCGAGTGCTATTTGCACTGTGTATGGCAAAGGGAGCACAATATTGACTCTTCTTAGCAGAAAACAACTCTTGCTAGTAGGACCAGAAACTGCATGGGATTCAACTCCGTTTAGGACTGGGAAACAAACGCTAGCTCGCCTTGCAAGAAACACACTCTGCTTTTGAGAAAACAGCACTCTTCTACTCTCCTGTGTTTCCTATAGAGCCAGAACAGTGAGCTTGCTCAGAACAAAAGAACTGTGCTTCCTACACACACGGGGCATATCTATTCAACTCTGCTTAGGAAACTGACAAGAACAGTAGCTTCTCTTCAGTCCAATACACTGTACTTGCTGGGAACAGACGCGAGTGCTATTTGCACTGTGTATGGCAATGGGAGCGCAATAGTGACTCTTCTGAGCAGAAAACAACTCTTGCTCCTAGGACCAGAAACTGGATGGGATTCAACTCCGTTTAGGACTGGGAAACAAACGCTAGCTCCCCTTGCAAGAAACACACTCTGCTTTTGAGAAAACAGCACTCTTCTACTCTCCTGTGTTTCCTATAGGGCCAGAACAGTGAGCTTGCTCAGAACAAAAGAACTGTGCTTCCTACACACACGGGGCATATCTAGTTCAACTCTGCTTAGGAAACTGACAAGAACAGTAGCTTCTCTTCAGTCCAATACACTGTACTGGCTGGGAACAGACGCGAGTGCTATTTGCACTGTGTATGGCAATGGGAGCGCAATAGTGACTCTTCTTTGCAGAAAACAACTCTTGCTCGTAGGAGCAGAAACTACATGGGATTCAACTCCGTTTAGGACTGGAAAACAAACGCTAGCTCCCCTCGCAAGAAACACACTCTGCTTTTGAGAAAACAGCACTCTTCTACTCTCCTGTGTTTCCTATAGGGCCAGAACAGTGAGCTTGCTCAGAACAAAAGAACTGTGCTTCCTACACACACGGGGCATATCTAGTTCAACTCTGCTTATGAAACTGACAAGAACAGTAGCTTCTCTTCAGTCCAATACACTGTACTTGCTGGGAACAGACGCGAGTGCTATTTGCACTGTGTATGGCAATGGGAGCACAATAGTGACTCTTTTTAGCAGAAAACAACTCTTGTTAGTAGGAGCAGTAACTGCATGGGATTCAACTCCGTTTAGGACTGGGAAACAAACGCTAGCTCGCCTTGCAAGAAACACACTCTGCTTTTGAGAAAACAGCACTCTTCTACTCTCCTGTGTTTCCTATAGGGCCAGAACAGTGAGCTTGCTCAGAACAAAAGAACTGTGCTTCCTACACACACGGGGCATATCTATTCAACTCTGCTTAGGAAACTGACAAGAACAGTAGCTTCTCTTCAGTCCAATACACTGTACTGGCTGGGAACAGACGCGAGTGCTATTTGCACTGTGTATGGCAATGGGAGCGCAATAGTGACTCTTCTTTGCAGAAAACAACTCTTGCTAGTAGGAGCAGAAACTACATGGGATTCAACTCCGTTTAGGACTGGGAAACAAACTCTAGCTCCCCTTGCAAGAAACACACTCTGCTTTTGAGAAAACAGCACTCTTCTACTCTCCTGTGTTTCCTATAGGGCCAGAACAGTGAGCTTGCTCAGAACAAAAGAGCTGTGCTTCCTACACACACGGGGCATATCTATTCAACTCTGCTTATGAAACTGACAAGAACAGTAGCTTCTCTTCAGTCCAATACACTGTACTTGCTGGGAACAGACGCGAGTGCTATTTGCACTGTGTATGGCAATGGGAGCGCAATAGTGACTCTTCTTAGCAGAAAACAACTCTTGCTCGTAGGACCAGAAACTGCATGGGATTCAACTCCGTTTAGGACTTTGAAACAAACGCTAGCTCGCCTTGCAAGAAACACACTCTGCTTTTGAGAAAACAGCACTCTTCTACTCTCCTGTGTTTCCTATAGGGCCAGAACAGTGAGCTTGCTCAGAACAAAAGAACTGTGCTTCCTACACACACGGGGCATATCTAGTTCAACTCTGCTTAGGAAACTGACAAGAACAGTAGCTTCTCTTCAGTCCAATACACTGTACTGGCTGGGAACAGACGCGAGTGCTATTTGCACTGTGTATGGCAATGGGAGCACAATAGTGACTCTTCTTTGCAGAAAACAACTCTTGCTAGTAGGAGCAGAAACTGCATGGGATTCAACTCCGTTTAGGAATTTGAAACAAACGCTAGCTCCCCTTGCAAGAAACACACTCTGCTTTTGAGAAAACAGCACTCTTCTACTCTCCTGTGTTTCCTATAGGGCCAGGACAGTGAGCTTGCTCAGAACAAAAGAACTGTGCTTCCTACACACACGGGGCATATCTATTCAACTCTGCTTAGGAAACTGACAAGAACAGTAGCTTCTCTTCAGTCCAATACACTGTACTTGCTGGGAACAGACGCGAGTGCTATTTGCACTGTGTATGGCAATGGGAGCACAATAGTGACTCTTTTTAGCAGAAAACAACTCTTGCTCGTAGAAGCAGAAACTGCATGGGATTCAACTCCGTTTAGGACTGGGAAACAAACGCTAGCTCGCCTTGCAAGAAACACACTCTGCTTTTGAGAAAACAGCACTCTTCTACTCTCCTGTGTTTCCTATAGGGCCAGAACAGTGAGCTTGCTCAGAACAAAAGAACTGTGCTTCCTACACACACGGGGCATATCTAGTTCAACTCTGCTTAGGAAACTGACAAGAACAGTAGCTTCTCTTCAGTCCAATACACTGTACTTGCTGGGAACAGACGCGAGTGCTATTTGCACTGTGTATGGCAATGGGAGCTCAATAGTGACTCTTCTTAGCAGAAAACAACTCTTGCTCCTAGGACCAGAAACTGCATGGGATTCAACTCCGTTTAGGACTGGGAAACAAACGCTAGCTCCCCTTGCAAGAAACACACTCTGCTTTTGAGAAAACAGCACTCTTCTACTCTCCTGTGTTTCCTATAGGGCCAGAACAGTGAGCTTGCTCAGAACAAAAGAACTGTGCTTCCTACACACACGGGGCATATCTAGTTCAACTCTGCTTAGGAAACTGATAATAACAGTAGCTTCTCTTCAGTCCAATACACTGTACTGGCTGGGAACAGACGCGAGTGCTATTTGCACTGTGTATGGCAATGGGAGCACAATAGTGACTCTTCTTTGCAGAAAACAACTCTTGCTAGTAGGAGCAGAAACTACATGGGATTCAACTCCGTTTAGGACTTTGAAACAAACGCTAGCTCCCTTTGCAAGAAACACACTCTGCTTTTGAGAAAACAGCACTCTTCTACTCTCCTGTGTTTCCTATAGGGCCAGGACAGTGAGCTTGCTCAGAACAAAAGAACTGTGCTTCCTACACACACGGGGCATATCTATTCAACTCTGCTTATGAAACTGACAAGAACAGTAGCTTCTCTTCAGTCCAATACACTGTACTTGCTGGGAACAGACGCGAGTGCTATTTGCACTGTGTATGGCAATGGGAGCACAATAGTGACTCTTTTTAGCAGAAAACAACTCTTGCTCGTAGGAGCAGAAACTGCATGGGATTCAACTCCGTTTAGGACTGGGAAACAAACGCTAGCTCCCCTTGCAAGAAACACACTCTGCTTTTGAGAAAACAGCACTCTTCTACTCTACTGTGTTTCCTATAGGGCCAGAACAGTGAGCTTGCTCAGAACAAAAGAACTGTGCTTCCTACACACACGGGGCATATCTAGTTCAACTCTGCTTAGGAAACTGACAAGAACAGTAGCTTCTCTTCACTCCAATACACTGTACTTGCTGGGAACAGACGCGAGTGCTATTTGCACTGTGTATGGCAATGGGAGCGCAATAGTGACTCTTCTTAGCAGAAAACAACTCTTGCTCGTAGGACCAGAAACTGCATGGGATTCAACTCCGTTTAGGACTGGGAAACAAACGCTAGCTCGCCTTGCAAGAAACACACTCTGCTTTTGAGAAAACAGCACTCTTCTACTCTCCTGTGTTTCCTATAGGGCCAGAACAGTGAGCTTGCTCAGAACAAAAGAACTGTGCTTCCTACACACACGGGGCATATCTAGTTCAACTCTGCTTAGGAAACTGACAAGAACAGTAGCTTCTCTTAAGTCCAATACACTGTACTTGCTTGGAACAGACGCGCGTGCTATTTGCACTGTGTATGGCAAAGGGAGCACAATATTGACTCTTCTTAGCAGAAAACAACTCTTGCTAGTAGGACCAGAAACTGCATGGGATTCAACTCCGTTTAGGACTGGGAAACAAACGCTAGCTCGCCTTGCAAGAAACACACTCTGCTTTTGAGAAAACAGCACTCTTCTACTCTCCTGTGTTTCCTATAGGGCCAGAACAGTGAGCTTGCTCAGAACAAAAGAGCTGTGCTTCCTACACACACGGGGCATATCTAGTTCAACTCTGCTTATGAAACTGACAAGAACAGTAGCTTCTCTTCAGTCCAATACACTGTACTTGCTGGGAACAGACGCGAGTGCTATTTGCACTGTGTATGGCAATGGGAGCGCAATAGTGACTCTTCTTAGCAGAAAACAACTCTTGCTCGTAGGACCAGAAACTGCATGGGATTCAACTCCGTTTAGGACTTTGAAACAAACGCTAGCTCGCCTTGCAAGAAACACACTCTGCTTTTGAGAAAACAGCACTCTTCTACTCTCCTGTGTTTCCTATAGGGCCAGAACAGTGAGCTTGCTCAGAACAAAAGAACTGTGCTTCCTACACACACGGGGCATATCTAGTTCAACTCTGCTTAGGAAACTGACAAGAACAGTAGCTTCTCTTCAGTCCAATACACTGTACTTGCTGGGAACAGACGCGAGTGCTCTTTGCACTGGGGATGGCAATGGGAGCGCAATAGTGACTCTTCTTAGCAGAAAACAACTCTTGCTCGTACGACCAGAATCTGCATGGGATTCAACTCCGTTTAGGACTGGGAAACAAACGCTAGCTCCCCTTGCAAGAAACACACTCTGCTTTTGAGAAAACAGCACTCTTCTACTCTCCTGTGTTTCCTATAGGGCCAGAACAGTGAGCTTGCTCAGAACAAAAGAACTGTGCTTCCTACACACACGGGGCATATCTAGTTCAACTCTGCTTAGGAAACTGACAAGAACAGTAGCTTCTCTTCAGTCCAATACACTGTACTGGCTGGGAACAGACGCGAGTGCTATTTGCACTGTGTATGGCAATGGGAGCACAATAGTGACTCTTCTTTGCAGAAAACAACTCTTGCTAGTAGGAGCAGAAACTACATGGGATTCAACTCCGTTTAGGACTTTGAAACAAACGCTAGCTCCCCTTGCAAGAAACACACTCTGCTTTTGAGAAAACAGCACTCTTCTACTCTCCTGTGTTTCCTATAGGGCCAGGACAGTGAGCTTGCTCAGAACAAAAGAACTGTGCTTCCTACACACACGGGGCATATCTATTCAACTCTGCTTATGAAACTGACAAGAACAGTAGCTTCTCTTCAGTCCAATACACTGTACTTGCTGGGAACAGACGCGAGTGCTATTTGCACTGTGTATGGCAATGGGAGCACAATAGTGACTCTTTTTAGCAGAAAACAACTCTTGCTCGTAGGAGCAGAAACTGCATGGGATTCAACTCCGTTTAGGACTGGGAAACAAACGCTAGCTCCCCTTGCAAGAAACACACTCTGCTTTTGAGAAAACAGCACTCTTCTACTCTCCTGTGTTTCCTATAGGGCCAGAACAGTGAGCTTGCTCAGAACAAAAGAACTGTGCTTCCTACACACACGGGGCATATCTAGTTCAACTCTGCTTAGGAAACTGACAAGAACAGTAGCTTCTCTTCACTCCAATACACTGTACTTGCTGGGAACAGACGCGAGTGCTATTTGCACTGTGTATGGCAATGGGAGCGCAATAGTGACTCTTCTTAGCAGAAAACAACTCTTGCTCGTAGGACCAGAAACTGCATGGGATTCAACTCCGTTTAGGACTGGGAAACAAACGCTAGCTCGCCTTGCAAGAAACACACTCTGCTTTTGAGAAAACAGCACTCTTCTACTCTCCTGTGTTTCCTATAGGGCCAGAACAGTGAGCTTGCTCAGAACAAAAGAACTGTGCTTCCTACACACACGGGGCATATCTAGTTCAACTCTGCTTAGGAAACTGACAAGAACAGTAGCTTCTCTTAAGTCCAATACACTGTACTTGCTTGGAACAGACGCGCGTGCTATTTGCACTGTGTATGGCAAAGGGAGCACAATATTGACTCTTCTTAGCAGAAAACAACTCTTGCTAGTAGGACCAGAAACTGCATGGGATTCAACTCCATTTAGGACTGGGAAACAAACGCTAGCTCGCCTTGCAAGAAACACACTCTGCTTTTGAGAAAACAGCACTCTTCTACTCTCCTGTGTTTCCTATAGGGCCAGAACAGTGAGCTTGCTCAGAACAAAAGAACTGTGCTTCCTACACACACGGGGCATATCTAGTTCAACTCTGCTTAGGAAACTGACAAGAACAGTAGCTTCTCTTCAGTCCAATACACTGTACTTGCTGGGAACAGACGCGAGTGCTATTTGCACTGTGTATGGCAATGGGAGCACAATAGTGACTCTTCTTAGCAGAAAACAACTCTTGCTCGTAATACCAGAATCTGCATGGGATTCAACTCCGTTTAGGACTGGGAAACAAACGCTAGCTCGCCTTGCAAGAAACACACTCTGCTTTTGAGAAAACAACACTCTTCTACTCTCCTGTGTTTCCTATAGGGCCAGAACAGTGAGCTTGCTCAGAACAAAAGAACTGTGCTTCCTACACACACGGGGCATATCTATTCAACTCTGCTTAGGAAACTGACAAGAACAGTAGCTTCTCTTCTGTCCAATATACTGTACTTGCTGGGAACAGACGCGAGTGCTATTTGCACTGTGTATGGCAATGGGAGCGCAATAGTGACTCTTCTTAGCAGAAAACAACTCTTGCTCGTACGACCAGAATCTGCATGGGATTCAACTCCGTTTAGGACTGGGAAACAAACGCTAGCTCCCCTTGCAAGAAACACACTCTGCTTTTGAGAAAACAGCACTCTTCTAATCTCCTGTGTTTCCTATAGGGCCAGAACAGTGAGCTTGCTCAGAACAAAAGAACTGTGCTTCCTACACACACGGGGCATATCTAGTTCAACTCTGCTTAGGAATCTGACAAGAACAGTAGCTTCTCTTCAGTGCAATACACTGTACTGGCTGCGAACAGACGCGAGTGCTATTTGCACTGTGTATGGCAATGGGAGCACAATAGTGACTCTTCTTAGCAGAAAACAACTCTTGCTCATACGACCAGAATCTGCATGGGATTCAACTCCGTTTAGGACTGGGAAACAAACGCTTGCTCGCCTTGCAAGAAACACACTCTGCTTTTGAGAAAGCAGCACTCTTCTACTCTCCTGTGTTTCCTATAGGGCCAGAACAGTGAGCTTGCTCAGAACAAAAGAACTGCGCTTCCTACACACACGGGGCATATCTAGATCAACTCTGCTTAGGAAACTGACAAGAACAGTAGCTTCTCTTAAGTCCAATACACTGTACTTGCTGGGAACAGACGCGAGTGCTATTTGCACTGTGTATGGCAAAGGGAGCACAAAATTGACTCTTCTTAGCAGAAAACAACTCTTGCTAGTAGGACCAGAAACTACATGGGATTCAACTCCGTTTAGGTCTGGGAAACAAACGCTAGCTCGCCTTGCAAGAAACACACTCTGCTTTTGAGAAAACAGCACTCTTCTACTCTCCTGTGTTTCCTATAGGGCCAGAACAGTGAGCTGGCTCAGAACAAAAGAATTGTGCTTCCTACACACACGGGGCATATCTATTCAACTCTGCTTAGGAAACTGACAAGAACAGTAGCTTCTCTTCAGTCCAATACACTGTACTTGCTGGAAACAGACGCGAGTGCTATTTGCACTGTGTATGGCAATGGGAGCACAATAGTGACTCTTTTTAGCAGAAAACAACTCTTGCTCGTAGGACCAGAATCTGCATGGGATTCAACTCCGTTTAGGACTGGGAAACAAACGCTAGCTCCCCTTGCAAGAAACACACTCTGCTTTTGAGAAAACAGCACTCTTCTACTCTCCTGTGTTTCCTATATCGCCAGAACAGTGAGCTTGCTCAGAACAAAAGAACAGTGCTTCCTACACACGGGGCATATCTAGTTCAACTCTGCTTAGGAAACTGACAAGAACAGTAGCTTCTCTTCAGTCCAATACACTGTACTTGCTGGGAACAGACGCGAGTGCTATTTGCACTGTGTATGGCAATGGGAGCACAATAGTGACTCTTTTTAGCAGAAAACAACTCTTGCTCGTAGGACCAGAATCTGCATGGGATTCAACTCCGTTTAGGACTGGGAAACAAACGCTAGCTCGCCTTGCAAGAAACACACTCTGCTTTTGAGAAAACAGCACTCTTCTACTCTCCTGTGTTTCCTATAGGGCCAGAACAGTGAGCTTGCTCAGAAATAAAGAACTGTGCTTCCTACACACACGGGGCATATCTATTCAACTCTGCTTAGGAAACTGACAAGAACAGTAGCTTCTCTTCAGTCCAATTCACTGTACTTGCTGGGAACAGACGCGAGTGCTATTTGCACTGTGTATGGCAATGGGAGCGCAATAGTGACTCTTCTTAGCAGAAAACAACTCTTGCTCCTAGGACCAGAAACTGGATGGGATTCAACTGCGTTTAGGACTGGGAAACAAACGCTAGCTCGCCTTGCAAGAAACACACTCTGCTTTTGAGAAAACAGCACTCTTCTACTCTCCTGTGTTTCCTATAGGGCCAGAACAGTGAGCTTGCTCAGAACAAAAGAACTGTGCTTCCTACACACACGGGGCATATCTAGTTCAACTCTGCTTAGGAATCTGACAAGAACAGTAGCTTCTCTTCAGTGCAATACACTGTACTGGCTGCGAACAGACGCGAGTGCTATTTGCACTGTGTATGGCAATGGGAGCACAATAGTGACTCTTCTTAGCAGAAAACAACTCTTGCTCATACGACCAGAATCTGCATGGGATTCAACTCCGTTTAGGACTGGGAAACAAACGCTAGCTCGCCTTGCAAGAAACACACTCTGCTTTTGAGAAAGCAGCACTCTTCTACTCTCCTGTGTTTCCTATAGGGCCAGAACAGTGAGCTTGCTCAGAACAAAAGAACTGTGCTTCCTACACACACGGGGCATATCTAGATCAACTCTGCTTAGGAAACTGACAAGAACAGTAGCTTCTCTTAAGTCCAATACACTGTACTTGCTGGAAACAGACGCGAGTGCTATTTGCACTGTGTATGGCAATGGGAGCACAATAGTGACTCTTTTTAGCAGAAAACAACTCTTGCTCGTAGGACCAGAATCTGCATGGGATTCAACTCCGTTTAGGACTGGGAAACAAACGCTAGCTCCCCTTGCAAGAAACACACTCTGCTTTTGAGAAAACAGCACTCTTCTACTCTCCTGTGTTTCCTATATCGCCAGAACAGTGAGCTTGCTCAGAACAAAAGAACAGTGCTTCCTACACACACGGGGCATATCTAGTTCAACTCTGCTTAGGAAACTGACAAGAACAGTAGCTTCTCTTCAGTCCAATACACTGTACTTGCTGGGAACAGACGCGAGTGCTATTTGCACTGTGTATGGCAATGGGAGCGCAATAGTGACTCTTCTTAGCAGAAAACAACTCTTGCTCGTACGACCAGAATCTGCATGGAATTCAACTCCGTTTAGGACTGGGAAACAAACGCTAGCTCCCCTTGCAAGAAACACACTCTGCTTTTGAGAAAACAGCACTCTTCTAATCTCCTGTGTTTCCTATAGGGCCAGAACAGTGAGCTTGCTCAGAACAAAAGAACTGTGCTTCCTACACACACGGGGCATATCTAGTTCAACTCTGCTTAGAAACTGACAAGAACAGTAGCTTCTCTTCAGTCCAATACACTGTACTGGCTGGGAACAGACGCGAGTGCTATTTGCACTGTGTATGGCAATGGGAGCGCAATAGTGACTCTTCTTTGCAGAAAACAACTCTTGCTAGTAGGAGCAGAAACTGCATGGGATTCAACTCCGTTTAGGACTGGGAAACAAACGCTAGCTCCCCTTGCAAGAAACACACTCTGCTTTTGAGAAAACAGCACTCTTCTACTCTCCTGTGTTTCCTATAGGGCCAGAACAGTGAGCTTGCTCAGAACAAAAGAACTGTGCTTCCTACACACACGGGGCATATCTAGTTCAACTCTGCTTAGGAAACTGACAAGAACAGTAGCTTCTCTTAAGTCCAATACACTGTACTTGCTGGGAACAGACGCGAGTGCTATTTGCACTGTGTATGGCAAAGGGAGCACAATAGTGACTCTTCTTAGCAGAAAACAACTCTTGCTAGTAGGACCAGAAACTGCATGGGATTCAACTCCGTTTAGGACTGGGAAACAAACGCTAGCTCGCCTTGCAAGAAACACACTCTGCTTTTGAGAAAACAGCACTCTTCTACTCTCCTGTGTTTCCTATAGGGCCAGAACAGTGAGCTTGCTCAGAACAAAAGAACTGTGCTTCCTACACACACGGGGCATATCTAGTTCAACTCTGCTTAGGAAACTGACAAGAACAGTAGCTTCTCTTCAGTCCAATACACTGTACTTGCTGGGAACAGACGCGAGTGCTATTTGCACTGTGTATGGCAATGGGAGCACAATAGTGACTCTTCTTAGCAGAAAACAACTCTTGCTCGTAGGACCAGAATCTGCATGGGATTCAACTCCGTTTAGGACTGGGAAACAAACGCTAGCTCGCCTTGCAAGAAACACACTCTGCTTTTGAGAAAACAGCACTCTTCTACTCTCCTGTGTTTCCTATAGGGCCAGAACAGTGAGCTTGCTCAGAACAAAAGAACTGTGCTTCCTACACACACGGGGCATATCTATTCAACTCTGCTTAGGAAACTGACAAGAACAGTAGCTTCTCTTCAGTCCAATACACTGTACTTGCTGGGAACAGACGCGAGTGCTATTTGCACTGTGTATGGCAATGGGAGCGCAATAGTGACTCTTCTTAGCAGAAAACAACTCTTGCTCCTAGGACCAGAAACTGGATGGGATTCAACTCCGTTTAGGACTGGGAAACAAACGCTAGCTCCCCTTGCAAGAAACACACTCTGCTTTTGAGAAAACAGCACTCTTCTACTCTCCTGTGTTTCCTATAGGGCCAGAACAGTGAGCTTGCTCAGAACAAAAGAACTGTGCTTCCTACACACACGGGGCATATCTAGTTCAACTCTGCTTAGGAATCTGACAAGAACAGTAGCTTCTCTTCAGTGCAATACACTGTACTTGCTGGGAACAGACGCGAGTGCTATTTGCACTGTGTATGGCAATGGGAGCGCAATAGTGACTCTTCTTAGCAGAAAACAACTCTTGCTCGTACGACCAGAATCTGCATGGGATTCAACTCCGTTTAGGACTGGGAAACAAACGCTAGCTCCCCTTGCAAGAAACACACTCTGCTTTTGAGAAAACAGCACTCTTCTAATCTCCTGTGTTTCCTATAGGGCCAGAACAGTGAGCTTGCTCAGAACAAAAGAACTGTGCTTCCTACACACACGGGGCATATCTAGATCAACTCTGCTTAGGAAACTGACAAGAACAGTAGCTTCTCTTAAGTCCAATACACTGTACTTGCTGGAAACAGACGCGAGTGCTATTTGCACTGTGTATGGCAATGGGAGCACAATAGTGACTCTTTTTAGCAGAAAACAACTCTTGCTCGTAGGACCAGAATCTGCATGGGATTCAACTCCGTTTAGGACTGGGAAACAAACGCTAGCTCCCCTTGCAAGAAACACACTCTGCTTTTGAGAAAACAGCACTCTTCTACTCTCCTGTGTTTCCTATATCGCCAGAACAGTGAGCTTGCTCAGAACAAAAGAACAGTGCTTCCTACACACACGGGGCATATCTAGTTCAACTCTGCTTAGGAAACTGACAAGAACAGTAGCTTCTCTTCAGTCCAATACACTGTACTTGCTGGGAACAGACGCGAGTGCTATTTGCACTGTGTATGGCAATGGGAGCGCAATAGTGACTCTTCTTAGCAGAAAACAACTCTTGCTCGTACGACCAGAATCTGCATGGAATTCAACTCCGTTTAGGACTGGGAAACAAACGCTAGCTCCCCTTGCAAGAAACACACTCTGCTTTTGAGAAAACAGCACTCTTCTAATCTCCTGTGTTTCCTATAGGGCCAGAACAGTGAGCTTGCTCAGAACAAAAGAACTGTGCTTCCTACACACACGGGGCATATCTAGTTCAACTCTGCTTAGAAACTGACAAGAACAGTAGCTTCTCTTCAGTCCAATACACTGTACTGGCTGGGAACAGACGCGAGTGCTATTTGCACTGTGTATGGCAATGGGAGCGCAATAGTGACTCTTCTTTGCAGAAAACAACTCTTGCTAGTAGGAGCAGAAACTGCATGGGATTCAACTCCGTTTAGGACTGGGAAACAAACGCTAGCTCGCCTTGCAAGAAACACACTCTGCTTTTGAGAAAACAGCACTCTTCTACTCTCCTGTGTTTCCTATAGGGCCAGAACAGTGAGCTTGCTCAGAACAAAAGAACTGTGCTTCCTACACACACGGGGCATATCTAGTTCAACTCTGCTTAGGAAACTGACAAGAACAGTAGCTTCTCTTAAGTCCAATACACTGTACTTGCTGGGAACAGACGCGAGTGCTATTTGCACTGTGTATGGCAAAGGGAGCACAATATTGACTCTTCTTAGCAGAAAACAACTCTTGCTAGTAGGACCAGAAACTGCATGGGATTCAACTCCGTTTAGGACTGGGAAACAAACGCTAGCTCGCCTTGCAAGAAACACACTCTGCTTTTGAGAAAACAGCACTCTTCTACTCTCCTGTGTTTCCTATAGGGCCAGAACAGTGAGCTTGCTCAGAACAAAAGAACTGTGCTTCCTACACACACGGGGCATATCTAGTTCAACTCTGCTTAGGAAACTGACAAGAACAGTAGCTTCTCTTCAGTCCAATACACTGTACTTGCTGGGAACAGACGCGAGTGCTATTTGCACTGTGTATGGCAATGGGAGCGCAATAGTGACTCTTCTTAGCAGAAAACAACTCTTGCTCGTAGGACCAGAATCTGCATGGGATTCAACTCCGTTTAGGACTGGGAAACAAACGCTAGCTCGCCTTGCAAGAAACACACTCTGCTTTTGAGAAAACAGCACTCTTCTACTCTCCTGTGTTTCCTATAGGGCCAGAACAGTGAGCTTGCTCAGAACAAAAGAACTGTGCTTCCTACACACACGGGGCATATCTATTCAACTCTGCTTAGGAAACTGACAAGAACAGTAGCTTCTCTTCAGTCCAATACACTGTACTTGCTGGGAACAGACGCGAGTGCTATTTGCACTGTGTATGGCAATGGGAGCGCAATAGTGACTCTTCTTAGCAGAAAACAACTCTTGCTCCTAGGACCAGAAACTGGATGGGATTCAACTCCGTTTAGGACTGGGAAACAAACGCTAGCTCCCCTTGCAAGAAACACACTCTGCTTTTGAGAAAACAGCACTCTTCTACTCTCCTGTGTTTCCTATAGGGCCAGAACAGTGAGCTTGCTCAGAACAAAAGAACTGTGCTTCCTACACACACGGGGCATATCTAGTTCAACTCTGCTTAGGAATCTGACAAGAACAGTAGCTTCTCTTCAGTGCAATACACTGTACTTGCTGGGAACAGACGCGAGTGCTATTTGCACTGTGTATGGCAATGGGAGCGCAATAGTGACTCTTCTTAGCAGAAAACAACTCTTGCTCGTACGACCAGAATCTGCATGGGATTCAACTCCGTTTAGGACTGGGAAACAAACGCTAGCTCCCCTTGCAAGAAACACACTCTGCTTTTGAGAAAACAGCACTCTTCTAATCTCCTGTGTTTCCTATAGGGCCAGAACAGTGAGCTTGCTCAGAACAAAAGAACTGTGCTTCCTACACACACGGGGCATATCTAGATCAACTCTGCTTAGGAAACTGACAAGAACAGTAGCTTCTCTTAAGTCCAATACACTGTACTTGCTGGAAACAGACGCGAGTGCTATTTGCACTGTGTATGGCAATGGGAGCACAAT
The DNA here is from genome assembly GCF_949786415.1 of Peromyscus eremicus. NCBI lineage: Eukaryota > Metazoa > Chordata > Mammalia > Rodentia > Cricetidae > Peromyscus > Peromyscus eremicus. The sequence goes on along the minus strand of NW_026736948.1, from coordinate 24,948 downwards.
AGTGACTCTTTTTAGCAGAAAACAACTCTTGCTCGTAGGACCAGAATCTGCATGGGATTCAACTCCGTTTAGGACTGGGAAACAAACGCTAGCTCCCCTTGCAAGAAACACACTCTGCTTTTGAGAAAACAGCACTCTTCTACTCTCCTGTGTTTCCTATATCGCCAGAACAGTGAGCTTGCTCAGAACAAAAGAACAGTGCTTCCTACACACACGGGGCATATCTAGTTCAACTCTGCTTAGGAAACTGACAAGAACAGTAGCTTCTCTTCAGTCCAATACACTGTACTTGCTGGGAACAGACGCCAGTGCTATTTGCACTGTGTATGGCAATGGGAGCGCAATAGTGACTCTTCTTAGCAGAAAACAACTCTTGCTCGTACGACCAGAATCTGCATGGAATTCAACTCCGTTTAGGACTGGGAAACAAACGCTAGCTCCCCTTGCAAGAAACACACTCTGCTTTTGAGAAAACAGCATTCTTCTAATCTCCTGTGTTTCCTATAGGGCCAGAACAGTGAGCTTGCTCAGAACAAAAGAACTGTGCTTCCTACACACACGGGGCATATCTAGTTCAACTCTGCTTAGGAAACTGACAAGAACAGTAGCTTCTCTTCAGTCCAATACACTGTACTGGCTGGGAACAGACGCGAGTGCTATTTGCACTGTGTATGGCAATGGGAGCGCAATAGTGACTCTTCTTTGCAGAAAACAGCTCTTGCTAGTAGGAGCAGAAACTGCATGGGATTCAACTCCGTTTAGGACTGGGAAACAAACGCTAGCTCGCCTTGCAAGAAACACACTCTGCTTTTGAGAAAACAGCACTCTTCTACTCTCCTGTGTTTCCTATAGGGCCAGAACAGTGAGCTTGCTCAGAACAAAAGAACTGTGCTTCCTACACACACGGGGCATATCTAGTTCAACTCTGCTTAGGAAACTGACAAGAACAGTAGCTTCTCTTAAGTCCAATACACTGTACTTGCTGGGAACAGACGCGAGTGCTATTTGCACTGTGTATGGCAAAGGGAGCACAATATTGACTCTTCTTAGCAGAAAACAACTCTTGCTAGTAGGACCAGAAACTGCATGGGATTCAACTCCGTTTAGGACTGGGAAACAAACGCTAGCTCGCCTTGCAAGAAACACACTCTGCTTTTGAGAAAACAGCACTCTTCTACTCTCCTGTGTTTCCTATAGGGCCAGAACAGTGAGCTTGCTCAGAACAAAAGAACTGTGCTTCCTACACACACGGGGCATATCTAGTTCAACTCTGCTTAGGAAACTGACAAGAACAGTAGCTTCTCTTCAGTCCAATACACTGTACTTGCTGGGAACAGACGCGAGTGCTATTTGCACTGTGTATGGCAATGGGAGCGCAATAGTGACTCTTCTTAGCAGAAAACAACTCTTGCTCGTAGGACCAGAATCTGCATGGGATTCAACTCCGTTTAGGACTGGGAAACAAACGCTAGCTCGCCTTGCAAGAAACACACTCTGCTTTTGAGAAAACAGCACTCTTCTACTCTCCTGTGTTTCCTAAAGGGCCAGAACAGTGAGCTTGCTCAGAACAAAAGAACTGTGCTTCCTACACACACGGGGCATATCTATTCAACTCTGCTTAGGAAACTGACAAGAACAGTAGCTTCTCTTCAGTCCAATACACTGTACTTGCTGGGAACAGACGCGAGTGCTATTTGCACTGTGTATGGCAATGGGAGCGCAATAGTGACTCTTCTTAGCAGAAAACAACTCTTGCTCCTAGGACCAGAAACTGGATGGGATTCAACTCCGTTTAGGACTGGGAAACAAACGCTAGCTCCCCTTGCAAGAAACACACTCTGCTTTTGAGAAAACAGCACTCTTCTACTCTCCTGTGTTTCCTATAGGGCCAGAACAGTGAGCTTGCTCAGAACAAAAGAACTGTGCTTCCTACACACACGGGGCATATCTAGTTCAACTCTGCTTAGGAATCTGACAAGAACAGTAGCTTCTCTTCAGTGCAATACACTGTACTTGCTGGGAACAGACGCGAGTGCTATTTGCACTGTGTATGGCAATGGGAGCGCAATAGTGACTCTTCTTAGCAGAAAACAACTCTTGCTCCTAGGACCAGAAACTGGATGGGATTCAACTCCGTTTAGGACTGGGAAACAAACGCTAGCTCCCCTTGCAAGAAACACACTCTGCTTTTGAGAAAACAGCACTCTTCTACTCTCCTGTGTTTCCTATAGGGCCAGAACAGTGAGCTTGCTCAGAACAAAAGAACTGTGCTTCCTACACACACGGGGCATATCTAGTTCAACTCTGCTTAGGAATCTGACAAGAACAGTAGCTTCTCTTCAGTGCAATACACTGTACTTGCTGGGAACAGACGCGAGTGCTATTTGCACTGTGTATGGCAATGGGAGCGCAATAGTGACTCTTCTTAGCAGAAAACACCTCTTGCTCATACGACCAGAATCTGCATGGGATTCAACTCCGTTTAGGACTGGGAAACAAACGCTAGCTCCCCTTGCAAGAAACACACTCTGCTTTTGAGAAAACAGCACTCTTCTAATCTCCTGTGTTTCCTATAGGGCCAGAACAGTGAGCTTGCTCAGAACAAAAGAACTGTGCTTCCTACACACACGGGGCATATCTAGTTCAACTCTGCTTAGGAATCTGACAAGAACAGTAGCTTCTCTTCAGTGCAATACACTGTACTTGCTGGGAACAGACGCGAGTGCTATTTGCACTGTGTATGGCAATGGGAGCGCAATAGTGACTCTTCTTAGCAGAAAACAACTCTTGCTCGTACGACCAGAATCTGCATGGGATTCAACTCCGTTTAGGACTGGGAAACAAACGCTAGCTCCCCTTGCAAGAAACACACTCTGCTTTTGAGAAAACAGCACTCTTCTAATCTCCTGTGTTTCCTATAGGGCCAGAGCAGTGAGCTTGCTCAGAACAAAAGAACTGTGCTTCCTACACACACGGGGCATATCTAGTTCAACTCTGCTTAGGAAACTGACAAGAACAGTAGCTTCTCTTCAGTCCAATACACTGTACTGGCTGGGAACAGACGCGAGTGCTATTTGCACTGTGTATGGCAATGGGAGCGCAATAGTGACTCTTCTTTGCAGAAAACAACTCTTGCTAGTAGGAGCAGAAACTGCATGGGATTCAACTCCGTTTAGGACTGGGAAACAAACGCTAGCTCCCCTTGCAAGAAACACACTCTGCTTTTGAGAAAACAGCACTCTTCTACTCTCCTGTGTTTCCTATAGGGCCAGAACATTGAGCTTGCTCAGAACAAAAGAACTGTGCTTCCTACACACACGGGGCATATCTAGTTCAACTCTGCTTACGAAACTGACAAGAACAGTAGCTTCTCTTCACTCCAATACACTGTACTTGCTGGGAACAGACGCGAGTGCTATTTGCACTGTGTATGGCAATGGGAGCGCAATAGTGACTCTTCTTAGCAGAAAACAACTCTTGCTCGTAGGACCAGAAACTGCATGGGATTCAACTCCGTTTAGGACTGGGAAACAAACGCTAGCTCGCCTTGCAAGAAACACACTCTGCTTTTGAGAAAACAGCACTCTTCTACTCTCCTGTGTTTCCTATAGGGCCAGAACAGTGAGCTTGCTCAGAACAAAAGAGCTGTGCTTCCTACACACACGGGGCATATCTATTCAACTCTGCTTAGGAAACTGACAAGAACAGTAGCTTCTCTTCAGTCCAATACACTGTACTTGCTGGGAACAGACGCGAGTGCTATTTGCACTGTGTAAGGCAATGGGAGCGCAATAGTGACTCTTCTTAGCAGAAAACAACTCTTGCTCGTAGGACCAGAAACTCGATGGGATTCAACTCCGTTTAGGACTGGGAAACAAACGCTAGCTCCCCTTGCAAGAAACACACTCTGCTTTTGAGAAAACAGCACTCTTCTACTCTCCTGTGTTTCCTATAGGGCCAGAACAGTGAGCTTGCTCAGAACAAAAGAACTGTGCTTCCTACACACACGGGGCATATCTAGTTCAACTCTTCTTAGGAAACTGACAAGAACAGTAGCTTCTCTTCAGTCCAATACACTGTACTGGCTGGGAACAGACGCGAGTGCTATTTGCACTGTGTATGGCAATGGGAGCGCAATAGTGACTCTTCTTTGCAGAAAACAACTCTTGCTAGTAGGAGCAGAAACTACATGGGATTCAACTCCGTTTAGGACTGGGAAACAAACGCTAGCTCCCCTTGCAAGAAACACACTCTGCTTTTGAGAAAACAGCACTCTTCTACTCTCCTGTGTTTCCTATAGGGCCAGAACAGTGAGCTTGCTCAGAACAAAAGAACTGTGCTTCCTACACACACGGGGCATATCTATTCAACTCTGCTTATGAAACTGACAAGAACAGTAGCTTCTCTTCAGTCCAATACACTGTACTTGCTGGTAACAGACGCGAGTGCTATTTACACTGTGTATGGCAATGGGAGCACAATAGTGACTCTTTTTGCAGAAAACAACTCTTGCTCGTAGGAGCAGAAACTGCATAGGATTCAACTCCGTTTAGGACTGGGAAACAAACGCTAGCTCCCCTTGCAAGAAACACACTCTGCTTTTGAGAAAACAGCACTCTTCTACTCTCCTGTGTTTCCTATAGGGCCAGAACAGTGAGCTTGCTCAGAACAAAAGAACTGTGCTTCCTACACACACGGGGCATATCTAGTTCAACTCTGCTTACGAAACTGACAAGAACAGTAGCTTCTCTTCACTCCAATACACTGTCCTTGCTGGGAACAGACGCGAGTGCTATTTGCACTGTGTATGGCAATGGGAGCGCAATAGTGACTCTTCTTAGCAGAAAACAACTCTTGCTCGTAGGACCAGAAACTGCATGGGATTCAACTCCGTTTAGGACTGGGAAACAAACGCTAGCTCGCCTTGCAAGAAACACACTCTGCTTTTGAGAAAACAGCACTCTTCTACTCTCCTGTGTTTCCTATAGGGCCAGAACAGTGAGCTTGCTCAGAACAAAAGAACTGTGCTTCCTACACACACGGGGCATATCTAGTTCAACTCTGCTTAGGAAACTGACAAGAACAGTAGCTTCTCTTAAGTCCAATACACTGTACTTGCTGGGAACAGACGCGAGTGCTATTTGCACTGTGTATGGCAAAGGGAGCACAATATTGACTCTTCTTAGCAGAAAACAACTCTTGCTAGTAGGACCAGAAACTGCATGGGATTCAACTCCGTTTAGGACTGGGAAACAAACGCTAGCTCGCCTTGCAAGAAACACACTCTGCTTTTGAGAAAACAGCACTCTTCTACTCTCCTTTTTTTTCCTATAGGGCCAGAACAGTGAGCTTGCTCAGAACAAAAGAACTGTGCTTCCTACACACACGGGGCATATCTAGTTCAACTCTGCTTACGAAACTGACAAGAACAGTAGCTTCTCTTCAGTCCAATACACTGTACTTGCTGGGAACAGACGCGAGTGCTATTTGCACTGTGTATGGCAATGGGAGCGCAATAGTGACTCTTCTTTGCAGAAAACAACTCTTGCTAGTAGGAGCAGAAACTGCATAGGATTCAACTCCGTTTAAAACTGGGAAACAAACGCTAGCTCGCCTTGCAAGAAACACACTCTGCTTTTGAGAAAACAGCACTCTTCTACTCTCCTGTGTTTCCTATAGGGCCAGAACATTGAGCTTGCTCAGAACAAAAGAACTGTGCTTCCTACACACACGGGGCATATCTAGTTCAACTCTGCTTAGGAAACTGACAAGAACAGTAGCTTCTCTTCAGTCCGATACACTGTACTTGCTGGGAACAGACGCGAGTGCTATTTGCACTGTGTATGGCAATGGGAGCACAATAGTGACTCTTCTTAGCAGAAAACAACTCTTGCTCGTAGGACCAGAAACTGCATGGTATTCAACTCCGTTTAGGACTGGGAAACAAACGCTAGCTCGCCTTACAAGAAACACACTCTGCTTTTGAGAAAACAGCACTCTTCTACTCTCCTGTGTTTCCTATAGGGCCAGAACAGTGAGCTTGCTCAGAACAAAAGAACTGTGCTTCCTACACACACGGGGCATATCTAGATCAACTCTGCTTAGGAAACTGACAAGAACAGTAGCTTCTCTTCAGTCCAATACACTGTACTTGCTGGGAACAGACGCGAGTGCTATTTGCACTGTGTATGGCAATGGGAGCTCAATAGTGACTCTTCTTAGCAGAAAACAACTCTTGCTCGTAGGACCAGAAACTGTATGGGATTCAACTCCGTTTAGGACTGGGAAACAAACGCTAGCTCGCCTTGCAAGAAACACACTCTGCTTTTGAGAAAACAGCACTCTTCTACTCTCCTGTGTTTCCTATAGGGCCAGAACAGTGAGCTTGCTCAGAACAAAAGAACTGTGCTTCCTACACACACGGGGCATATCTATTCAACTCTGCTTAGGAAACTGACAAGAACAGTAGCTTCTCTTAAGTCCAATACACTGTACTTGCTGGGAACAGACGCGAGTGCTATTTGCACTGTGTATGGCAATGGGAGCACAATAGTGACTCTTCTAAGCAGAAAACAACTCTTGCTTGTAGGACCAGAAACTGCATGGGATTCAACTCCGTTTAGGACTGGGAAACAAACGCTAGCTCGCCTTGCAAGAAACACACTCTGCTTTTGAGAAAACAGCACTCTTCTACTCTCCTGTGTTTCCTATAGGGCCAGAACAGTGAGCTTGCTCAGAACAAAAGAACTGTGCTTCCTACACACACGGGGCATATCTAGTTCAACTCTGCTTAGGAAACTGACAAGAACAGTAGCTTCTCTTCAGTCCAATACACTGTACTTGCTGGGAACAGACGCGAGTGCTATTTGCACTGTGTATGGCAATGGGAGCACAATAGTGACTCTTCTTAGCAGAAAACAACTCTTGCTCGTAGGACCAGAAACTGCATGGGATTCAACTCCTTTTAGGACTGGGAAACAAACGCTAGCTCGCCTTACAAGAAACACACTCTGCTTTTGAGAAAACAGCACTCTTCTACTCTCCTGTGTTTCCTATAGGGCCAGAACAGTGAGCTTGCTCAGAACAAAAGAACTGTGCTTCCTACACACACGGGGCATATCTAGTTCAACTCTGCTTAGGAAATTGACAAGAACAGTAGCTTCTCTTCAGTCCAATACACTGTACTTGCTGGGAACAGACACGAGTGCTATTTGCACTGTGTATGGCAATGGGAGCGCAATAGTGACTCTTCTTTGCAGAAAACAACTCTTGCTAGTAGGAGCAGAAACTGCATGGGATTCAACTCCGTTTAGGACTGGGAAACAAATGCTAGCTCGCCTTGCAAGAAACACACTCTGCTTTTGAGAAAACAGCACTCTTCTACTCTCCTGTGTTTCCTCTAGGGCCAGAACAGTGAGCTTGCTCAGAACAAAAGAACTGTGCTTCCTACACACACGGGGCATATCTAGTTCAACTCTGCTTAGGAAACTGACAAGAACAGTAGCTTCTCTTCAGTCCAATACACTGTACTTGCTGGGAACAGACGCGAGTGCTATTTGCATTGTGTATGGCAATGGGAGCGCAATAGTGACTCTTCTTAGCAGAAAACAACTCTTGCTCGTAGGACCAGAAACTGCATGGGATTCAACTCCGTTTAGGACTGGGAAACAAACGCTAGCTCGCCTTGCAAGAAACACACTCTGCTTTTGAGAAAACAGCACTCTTCTACTCTCCTGTGTTTCCTATAGGGCCAGAACAGTGAGCTTGCTCAGAACAAAAGAACTGTGCTTCCTACACACACGGGGCATATCTAGTTCAACTCAGCTTACGAAACTGACAAGAACAGTAGCTTCTCTTCAGTCCAATACACTGTACTTGCTCGAACAGATGCGAGTGCTATTTGCACTGTGTATGGCAATGGGAGCACAATAGTGACTCTTCTTGCAGAAAACAACTCTTGCTAGTAGGAGCAGAAATTGCATGGGATTCAACTCCGTTTAGGACTGGGAAACAAACGCTAGCTCCCCTTGCAAGAAACACACTCTGCTTTTGAGAAAACAGCACTCTTCTAATCTCCTGTGTTTCCAATAGGGCCAGAACAGTGAGCTTGATCAGAACAAAAGAACTGTGCTTCCTACACACACGGGGCATATCTAGTTCAACTCTGTTTAGGAAACTGACAAGAACAGTAGCTTCTCTTCAGTCCAATACACTGTACTTGCTGGGAACAGACGCGAGTGCTATTTGCACTGTGTATGGCAATGGGAGCGCAATAGTGACTCTTCTTAGCAGAAAACAACTCTTGCTCGTAGGACCAGAATCTGCATGGGATTCAACTCCGTTTAGGACTGGGAAACAAACGCTAGCTCCCCTTGCAAGAAACACACTCTGCTTTTGAGAAAAAAGCACTCTTCTACTCTCCTGTGTTTCCTATAGGGCCAGAACAGTGAGCTTGCTCAGAACAAAAGAACTGTGCTTCCTACACACACGGGGCATATCTAGTTCAACTCTGCTTAGGAAACTGACAAGAACAGTAGCTTCTCTTAAGTCCAATACACTTTACTTGATGGGAACAGACGCGAGTGCTATTTGCACTGTGTATGGCAATGGGAGCGCAATAGTGACTCTTCTTTGCAGAAAACAACTCTTGCTCGTAGGACCAGAAACTGCATGGGATTCAACTCCGTTTAGGACTGGGAAACAAACGCTAGCTCGCCTTGCAAGAAACACACTCTGCTTTTGAGAAAACAGCACTCTTCTACTCTCCTGTGTTTCCTATAGGGCCAGAACAGTGAGCTTGCTCAGAACAAAAGAACTGTGCTTCCTACACACATGGGGCATATCTAGTTCAACTCTGCTTAGGAAACTGACAAGAACAGTAGCTTCTCTTCAGTCCAATACACTGTAGTGGCTGGGAACAGACGCGAGTGCTATTTGCACTGTGTATGGCAATGGGAGCGCAATAGTGACTCTTCTAAGCAGAAAACAACTCTTGCTCGTAGGACCAGAAACTGCATGGGATTCAACTCCGTTTAGGACTGGGAAACAAACGCTAGCTCGCCTTGCAAGAAACACACTCTGCTTTTGAGAAAACAGCACTCTTCTACTCTCCTGTGTTTCCTATAGGGCCAGAACAGTGAGCTTGCTCAGAACAAAACAACTGTGCTTCCTACACACACGGGGCATATCTAGTTCAACTCAGCTTACGAAACTGACAAGAACAGTAGCTTCTCTTCAGTCCAATACACTGTACTTGCTCGAACAGATGCGAGTGCTATTTGCACTGTGTATGGCAATGGGAGCGCAATAGTGACTCTTCTTGCAGAAAACAACTCTTGCTAGTAGGAGCAGAAACTGCATGGGATTCAACTCCGTTTAGGACTGGGAAACAAACGCTAGCTCCCCTTGCAAGAAACACACTCTGCTTTTGAGAAAACAGCACTCTTCTACTCTCCTGTGTTTCCAATAGGGCCAGAACAGTGAGCTTGCTCAGAACAAAAGAACTGTGCTTCCTACACACACGGGGCATATCTAGTTCAACTCTGTTTAGGAAACTGACAAGAACAGTAGCTTCTCTTCAGTCCAATACACTGTACTTGCTGGGAACAGACGCGAGTGCTATTTGCACTGTGTATGGCAATGGGAGCGCAATAGTGACTCTTCTTAGCAGAAAACAACTCTTGCTCGTAGGACCAGAATCTGCATGGGATTCAACTCCGTTTAGGACTGGGAAACAAACGCTAGCTCCCCTTGCAAGAAACACACTCTGCTTTTGAGAAAACAGCACTCTTCTACTCTCCTGTGTTTCCTATAGGGCCAGAACAGTGTGCTTGCTCAGAACAAAAGAACTGTGCTTCCTACACACACGGGGCATATCTAGTTCAACTCTGCTTAGGAAACTGACAAGAACAGTAGCTTCTCTTCAGTCCAATACACTGTACTTGCTGGGAACAGACGCGAGTGCTATTTGCACTGTGTATGGCAATGGGAGCGCAATAGTGACTCTTCTTAGCAGAAAACAACTCTTGCTAGTAGGACCAGAAACTGCATGGGATTCAACTCCGTTTAGGACTGGGAAACAAACGCTAGCTCGCCTTGCAAGAAACACACTCTGCTTTTGAGAAAACAGCACTCTTCTACTCTCCTGTGTTTCCTATAGGGCCAGAACAGTGAGCTTGCTCAGAACAAAAGAACTGTGCTTCCTACACACATGGGGCATATCTAGTTCAACTCTGCTTACGAAACTGACAAGAACAGTAGCTTCTCTTCAGTCCAATACACTGTACTTGCTGGGAACAGACGCGAGTGCTATTTGCACTGTGTATGGCAATGGGAGCGCAATAGTGACTCTTCTTTGCAGAAAACAACTCTTGCTAGTAGGAGCAGAAACTGCATGGGATTCAACTCCGTTTAAAACTGGGAAACAAACGCTAGCTCGCCTTGCAAGAAACACACTCTGCTTTTGAGAAAACAGCACTCTTCTACTCTCCTGTGTTTCCTATAGGGCCAGAACATTGAGCTTGCTCAGAACAAAAGAACTGTGCTTCCTACACACACGGGGCATATCTAGTTCAACTCTGCTTAGGAAACTGACAAGAACAGTAGCTTCTCTTCAGTCCGATACACTGTACTTGCTGGGAACAGACGCGAGTGCTATTTGCACTGTGTATGGCAATGGGAGCACAATAGTGACTCTTCTTAGCAGAAAACAACTCTTGCTCGTAGGACCAGAAACTGCATGGTATTCAACTCCGTTTAGGACTTGGAAACAAACGCTAGCTCCCCTTGCAAGAAACACACTCTGCTTTTGAGAAAAAAGCACTCTTCTACTCTCCTGTGTTTCCTATAGGGCCAGAACAGTGAGCTTGCTCAGAACAAAAGAACTGTGCTTCCTACACACACGGGGCATATCTAGTTCAACTCTGCTTAGGAAACTGACAAGAACAGTAGCTTCTCTTCAGTCCAATACACTGTACTTGCTGGGAACAGACGCGAGTGCTATTTGCACTGTGTATGGCAATGGGAGCGCAATAGTGACTCTTCTTAGCAGAAAACAACTCTTGCTAGTAGGACCAGAAACTGCATGGGATTCAACTCCGTTTAGGACTGGGAAACAAACGCTAGCTCGCCTTGCAAGAAACACACTCTGCTTTTGAGAAAACAGCACTCTTCTACTCTCCTGTGTTTCCTATAGGGCCAGAACAGTGAGCTTGCTCAGAACAAAAGAACTGTGCTTCCTACACACATGGGGCATATCTAGTTCAACTCTGCTTACGAAACTGACAAGAACAGTAGCTTCTCTTCAGTCCAATACACTGTACTTGCTGGGAACAGACGCGAGTGCTATTTGCACTGTGTATGGCAATGGGAGCGCAATAGTGACTCTTCTTAGCAGAAAACAACTCTTGCTAGTAGGACCAGAAACTGCATGGGATTCAACTCCGTTTAGGACTGGGAAACAAACGCTAGCTCGCCTTGCAAGAAACACACTCTGCTTTTGAGAAAACAGCACTCTTCTACTCTCCTGTGTTTCCTATAGGGCCAGAACAGTGAGCTTGCTCAGAACAAAAGAACTGTGCTTCCTACACACATGGGGCATATCTAGTTCAACTCTGCTTACGAAACTGACAAGAACAGTAGCTTCTCTTCAGTCCAATACACTGTACTTGCTGGGAACAGACGCGAGTGCTATTTGCACTGTGTATGGCAATGGGAGCGCAATAGTGACTCTTCTTTGCAGAAAACAACTCTTGCTAGTAGGAGCAGAAACTGCATGGGATTCAACTCCGTTTAAAACTGGGAAACAAACGCTAGCTCCCCTTGCAAGAAACACACTCTGCTTTTGAGAAAACAGCACTCTTCTACTCTCCTGTGTTTCCTATAGGGCCAGAACATTGAGCTTGCTCAGAACAAAAGAACTGTGCTTCCTACACACACGGGGCATATCTAGTTCAACTCTGCTTAGGAAACTGACAAGAACAGTAGCTTCTCTTCAGTCCGATACACTGTACTTGCTGGGAACAGACGCGAGTGCTATTTGCACTGTGTATGGCAATGGGAGCACAATAGTGACTCTTCTTAGCAGAAAACAACTCTTGCTCGTAGGACCAGAAACTGCATGGTATTCAACTCCGTTTAGGACTTGGAAACAAACGCTAGCTCCCCTTGCAAGAAACACACTCTGCTTTTGAGAAAAAAGCACTCTTCTACTCTCCTGTGTTTCCTATAGGGCCAGAACAGTGAGCTTGCTCAGAACAAAAGAACTGTGCTTCCTACACACACGGGGCATATCTAGTTCAACTCTGCTTAGGAAACTGACAAGAACAGTAGCTTCTCTTAAGTCCAATACACTTTACTTGCTGGGAACAGACGCGAGTGCTATTTGCACTGTGTATGGCAATGGGAGCGCAATAGTGACTCTTCTTTGCAGAAAACAACTCTTGCTCGTAGGACCAGAAACTGCATGGGATTCAACTCCGTTTAGGACTGGGAAACAAACGCTAGCTCGCCTTGCAAGAAACACACTCTGCTTTTGAGAAAACAGCACTCTTCTACTCTCCTGTGTTTCCTATAGGGCCAGAACAGTGAGCTTGCTCAGAACAAAAGAACTGTGCTTCCTACACACACGGGGCATATCTAGTTCAACTCTGCTTAGGAAACTGACCAGAACAGTAGCTTCTCTTCAGTCCAATACACTGTAGTGGCTGGGAACAGACGCGAGTGCTATTTGCACTGTGTATGGCAATGGGAGCGCAATAGTGACTCTTCTTAGCAGAAAACAACTCTTGCTCGTAGGACCAGAAACTGCATGGGATTCAACTCTGTTTAGGACTGGGAAACAAACGCTAGCTTGCCTTGCAAGAAACACACTCTGCTTTTGAGAAAACAGCACTCTTCTACTCTCCTGTGTTTCCTATAGGGCCAGAACAGTGAGCTTGCTCAGAACAAAAGAACTGTGCTTCCTACACACACGGGGCATGTCTAGTTCAACTCTGCTTAGGAAACTGACAAGAACAGTAGCTTCTCTTAAGTCCAATACACTGTACTTGCTGGGAACAGACGCGAGTGCTATTTGCACTGTGTATGGCAAAGGGAGCACAATAGTGACTCTTCTTTGCAGAAAACAACTCTTGCTCCTAGGACCAGAAACTGCATGGGATTCAACTCCGTTTAGGACTGGGAAACAAACGCTAGCTCGCCTTGCAAGAAACACACTCTGCTTTTGAGAAAACAGCACTCTTCTACTCTCCTGTGTTTCCTATAGGGCCAGAACAGTGAGCTTGCTCAGAACAAAAGAACTGTGCTTCCTACACACACGGGGCATATCTAGTTCAACTCTGCTTAGGAAACTGACAAGAACAGTAGCTTCTCTTCAGTCCAATACACTGTACTTGCTGGGAACAGACGCGAGTGCTATTTGCACTGTGTATGGCAATGGGAGCGCAATAGTGACTCTTCTTAGCAGAAAACAACTCTTGCTAGTAGGACCAGAAAAGCATGGGATTCAACTCCGTTTAGGACTGGGAAACAAACGCTAGCTCGCCTTGCAAGAAACACACTCTGCTTTTGAGAAAACAGCACTCTTCTACTCTCCTGTTTTTCCTATAGGGCCAGAACAGTGAGCTTGCTCAGAACAAAAGAACTGTGCTTCCTACACACACGGGGCATATCTAGTTCAACTCTGCTTACGAAACTGACAAGAACAGTAGCTTCTCTTCAGTCCAATACACTGTACTTGCTGGGAACAGACGCGAGTGCTATTTGCACTGTGTATGGCAATGGGAGCGCAATAGTGACTCTTCTTTGCAGAAAACAACTCTTGCTAGTAGGAGCAGAAACTGCATGGGATTCAACTCCGTTTAAAACTGGGAAACAAACGCTAGCTCGCCTTGCAAGAAACACACTCTGCTTTTGAGAAAACAGCACTCTTCTACTCTCCTGTGTTTCCTATAGGGCCAGAACAGTGAGCTTGCTCAGAACAAAAGAACTGTGCTTCCTACACACACGGGGCATATCTAGTTCAACTCTGCTTAGGAAACTGACAAGAACAGTAGCTTCTCTTCAGTCCAATACACTGTAGTGGCTGGGAACAGACGCGAGTGCTATTTGCACTGTGTATGGCAATGGGAGCGCAATAGTGACTCTTCTAAGCAGAAAACAACTCTTGCTCGTAGGACCAGAAACTGCATGGGATTCAACTCCGTTTAGGACTGGGAAACAAACGCTAGCTCGCCTTGCAAGAAACACACTCTGCTTTTGAGAAAACAGCACTCTTCTACTCTCCTGTGTTTCCTATAGGGCCAGAACAGTGAGCTTGCTCAGAACAAAACAACTGTGCTTCCTACACACACGGGGCATATCTAGTTCAACTCAGCTTACGAAACTGACAAGAACAGTAGCTTCTCTTCAGTCCAATACACTGTACTTGCTCGAACAGATGCGAGTGCTATTTGCACTGTGTATGGCAATGGGAGCGCAATAGTGACTCTTCTTGCAGAAAACAACTCTTGCTAGTAGGAGCAGAAACTGCATGGGATTCAACTCCGTTTAGGACTGGGAAACAAACGCTAGCTCCCCTTGCAAGAAACACACTCTGCTTTTGAGAAAACAGCACTCTTCTACTCTCCTGTGTTTCCAATAGGGCCAGAACAGTGAGCTTGCTCAGAACAAAAGAACTGTGCTTCCTACACACACGGGGCATATCTAGTTCAACTCTGTTTAGGAAACTGACAAGAACAGTAGCTTCTCTTCAGTCCAATACACTGTACTTGCTGGGAACAGACGCGAGTGCTATTTGCACTGTGTATGGCAATGGGAGCGCAATAGTGACTCTTCTTAGCAGAAAACAACTCTTGCTCGTAGGACCAGAATCTGCATGGGATTCAACTCCGTTTAGGACTGGGAAACAAACGCTAGCTCGCCTTGCAAGAAACACACTCTGCTTTTGAGAAAAAAGCACTCTTCTACTCTCCTGTGTTTCCTATAAGGCCAGAACAGTGAGCTTGCTCAGAACAAAAGAACTGTGCTTCCTACACACACGGGGCATATCTAGTTCAACTCTGCTTAGGAAACTGACAAGAACAGTAGCATCTCTTAAGTCCAATACACTTTACTTGCTGGGAACAGACGCGAGTGCTATTTGCACTGTGTATGGCAATGGGAGCGCAATAGTGACTCTTCTTTGCAGAAAACAACTCTTGCTCGTAGGACCAGAATCTGCATGGGATTCAACTCCGTTTAGGACTGGGAAACAAACGCTAGCTCGCCTAGCAAGAAACACACTCTGCTTTTGAGAAAACAGCACTCTTCTACTCTCCTGTGTTTCCTATAGGGCCAGAACAGTGAGCTTGCTCAGAACAAAAGAACTGTGCTTCCTACACACACGGGGCATATCTAGTTCAACTCTGCTTAGGAAACTGACAAGAACAGTAGCTTCTCTTCAGTCCAATACACTGTAGTGGCTGGGAACAGACGCGAGTGCTATTTGCACTGTGTATGGCAATGGGAGCGCAATAGTGACTCTTCTTAGCAGAAAACAACTCTTGCTCGTAGGACCAGAAACTGCATGGGATTCAACTCTGTTTAGGACTGGGAAACAAACGCTAGCTTGCCTTGCAAGAAACACACTCTGCTTTTGAGGAAACAGCACTCTTCTACTCTCCTGTGTTTCCTATAGGGCCAGAACAGTGAGCTTGCTCAGAACAAAAGAACTGTGCTTCCTACACACATGGGGCATATCTAGTTCAACTCTGCTTACGAAACTGACAAGAACAGTAGCTTCTCTTCAGTCCAATACACTGTACTTGCTGGGAACAGACGCGAGTGCTATTTGCACTGTGTATGGCAATGGGAGCGCAATAGTGACTCTTCTTAGCAGAAAACAACTCTTGCTAGTAGGACCAGAAACTGCATGGGATTCAACTCCGTTTAGGACTGGGAAACAAACGCTAGCTCGCCTTGCAAGAAACACACTCTGCTTTTGAGATAACAGCACTCTTCTACTCTCCTGTGTTTCCTATAGGGCCAGAACAGTGAGCTTGCTCAGAACAAAAGAACTGTGCTTCCTACACACATGGGGCATATCTAGTTCAACTCTGCTTACGAAACTGACAAGAACAGTAGCTTCTCTTCAGTCCAATACACTGTACTTGCTGGGAACAGACGCGAGTGCTATTTGCACTGTGTATGGCAATGGGAGCGCAATAGTGACTCTTCTTTGCAGAAAACAACTCTTGCTAGTAGGAGCAGAAACTGCATGGGATTCAACTCCGTTTAAAACTGGGAAACAAACGCTAGCTCCCCTTGCAAGAAACACACTCTGCTTTTGAGAAAACAGCACTCTTCTACTCTCCTGTGTTTCCTATAGGGCCAGAACATTGAGCTTGCTCAGAACAAAAGAACTGTGATTCCTACACACACGGGGCATATCTAGTTCAACTCTGCTTAGGAAACTGACAAGAACAGTAGCTTCTCTTCAGTCCGATACACTGTACTTGCTGGGAACAGACGCGAGTGCTATTTGCACTGTGTATGGCAATGGCAGCACAATAGTGACTCTTCTTAGCAGAAAACAACTCTTGCTCGTAGGACCAGAAACTGCATGGTATTCAACTCCGTTTAGGACTTGGAAACAAACGCTAGCTCCCCTTGCAAGAAACACACTCTGCTTTTGAGAAAAAAGCACTCTTCTACACTCCTGTGTTTCCTATAGGGCCAGAACAGTGAGCTTGCTCAGAACAAAAGAACTGTGCTTCCTACACACACGGGGCATATCTAGTTCAACTCTGCTTAGGAAACTGACAAGAACAGTAGCTTCTCTTAAGTCCAATACACTTTACTTGCTGGGAACAGACGCGAGTGCTATTTGCACTGTGTATGGCAATGGGAGCGCAATAGTGACTCTTCTTTGCAGAAAACAACTCTTGCTCGTAGGACCAGAAACTGCATGGGATTCAACTCCGTTTAGGACTGGGAAACAAACGCTAGCTCGCCTTGCAAGAAACACACTCTGCTTTTGAGAAAACAGCACTCTTCTACTCTCCTGTGTTTCCTATAGGGCCAGAACAGTGAGCTTGCTCAGAACAAAAGAACTGTGCTTCCTACACACACGGGGCATATCTAGTTCAACTCTGCTTAGGAAACTGACAAGAACAGTAGCTTCTCTTCAGTCCAATACACTGTAGTGGCTGGGAACAGACGCGAGTGCTATTTGCACTGTGTATGGCAATGGGAGCGCAATAGTGACTCTTCTAAGCAGAAAACAACTCTTGCTCGTAGGACCAGAAACTGCATGGGATTCAACTCCGTTTAGGACTGGGAAACAAACGCTAGCTCGCCTTGCAAGAAACACACTCTGCTTTTGAGAAAACAGCACTCTTCTACTCTCCTGTGTTTCCTATAGGGCCAGAACAGTGAGCTTGCTCAGAACAAAACAACTGTGCTTCCTACACACACGGGGCATATCTAGTTCAACTCAGCTTACGAAACTGACAAGAACAGTAGCTTCTCTTCAGTCCAATACACTGTACTTGCTCGAACAGATGCGAGTGCTATTTGCACTGTGTATGGCAATGGGAGCGCAATAGTGACTCTTCTTGCAGAAAACAACTCTTGCTAGTAGGAGCAGAAACTGCATGGGATTCAACTCCGTTTAGGACTGGGAAACAAACGCTAGCTCCCCTTGCAAGAAACACACTCTGCTTTTGAGAAAACAGCACTCTTCTACTCTCCTGTGTTTCCAATAGGGCCAGAACAGTGAGCTTGCTCAGAACAAAAGAACTGTGCTTCCTACACACACGGGGCATATCTAGTTCAACTCTGTTTAGGAAACTGACAAGAACAGTAGCTTCTCTTCAGTCCAATACACTGTACTTGCTGGGAACAGACGCGAGTGCTATTTGCACTGTGTATGGCAATGGGAGCGCAATAGTGACTCTTCTTAGCAGAAAACAACTCTTGCTCGTAGGACCAGAATCTGCATGGGATTCAACTCCGTTTAGGACTGGGAAACAAACGCTAGCTCCCCTTGCAAGAAACACACTCTGCTTTTGAGAAAACAGCACTCTTCTACTCTCCTGTGTTTCCTATAGGGCCAGAACAGTGAGCTTGCTCAGAACAAAAGAACTGTGCTTCCTACACACACGGGGCATATCTAGTTCAACTCTGCTTAGGAAACTGACAAGAACAGTAGCTTCTCTTCAGTCCAATACACTGTACTTGCTGGGAACAGACGCGAGTGCTATTTGCACTGTGTATGGCAATGGGAGCGCAATAGTGACTCTTCTTAGCAGAAAACAACTCTTGCTAGTAGGACCAGAAACTGCATGGGATTCAACTCCGTTTAGGACTGGGAAACAAACGCTAGCTCGCCTTGCAAGAAACACACTCTGCTTTTGAGAAAACAGCACTCTTCTACTCTCCTGTGTTTCCTATAGGGCCAGAACAGTGAGCTTGCTCAGAACAAAAGAACTGTGCTTCCTACACACATGGGGCATATCTAGTTCAACTCTGCTTACGAAACTGACAAGAACAGTAGCTTCTCTTCAGTCCAATACACTGTACTTGCTGGGAACAGACGCGAGTGCTATTTGCACTGTGTATGGCAATGGGAGCGCAATAGTGACTCTTCTTAGCAGAAAACAACTCTTGCTAGTAGGACCAGAAACTGCATGGGATTCAACTCCGTTTAGGACTGGGAAACAAACGCTAGCTCGCCTTGCAAGAAACACACTCTGCTTTTGAGAAAACAGCACTCTTCTACTCTCCTGTGTTTCCTATAGGGCCAGAACAGTGAGCTTGCTCAGAACAAAAGAACTGTGCTTCCTACACACATGGGGCATATCTAGTTCAACTCTGCTTACGAAACTGACAAGAACAGTAGCTTCTCTTCAGTCCAATACACTGTACTTGCTGGGAACAGACGCGAGTGCTATTTGCACTGTGTATGGCAATGGGAGCGCAATAGTGACTCTTCTTTGCAGAAAACAACTCTTGCTAGTAGGAGCAGAAACTGCATGGGATTCAACTCCGTTTAAAACTGGGAAACAAACGCTAGCTCGCCTTGCAAGAAACACACTCTGCTTTTGAGAAAACAGCACTCTTCTACTCTCCTGTGTTTCCTATAGGGCCAGAACATTGAGCTTGCTCAGAACAAAAGAACTGTGCTTCCTACACACACGGGGCATATCTAGTTCAACTCTGCTTAGGAAACTGACAAGAACAGTAGCTTCTCTTCAGTCCGATACACTGTACTTGCTGGGAACAGACGCGAGTGCTATTTGCACTGTGTATGGCAATGGGAGCACAATAGTGACTCTTCTTAGCAGAAAACAACTCTTGCTCGTAGGACCAGAAACTGCATGGTATTCAACTCCGTTTAGGACTTGGAAACAAACGCTAGCTCCCCTTGCAAGAAACACACTCTGCTTTTGAGAAAAAAGCACTCTTCTACTCTCCTGTGTTTCCTATAGGGCCAGAACAGTGAGCTTGCTCAGAACAAAAGAACTGTGCTTCCTACACACACGGGGCATATCTAGTTCAACTCTGCTTAGGAAACTGACAAGAACAGTAGCTTCTCTTCAGTCCAATACACTGTACTTGCTGGGAACAGACGCGAGTGCTATTTGCACTGTGTATGGCAATGGGAGCGCAATAGTGACTCTTCTTAGCAGAAAACAACTCTTGCTAGTAGGACCAGAAACTGCATGGGATTCAACTCCGTTTAGGACTGGGAAACAAACGCTAGCTCGCCTTGCAAGAAACACACTCTGCTTTTGAGAAAACAGCACTCTTCTACTCTCCTGTGTTTCCTATAGGGCCAGAACAGTGAGCTTGCTCAGAACAAAAGAACTGTGCTTCCTACACACATGGGGCATATCTAGTTCAACTCTGCTTACGAAACTGACAAGAACAGTAGCTTCTCTTCAGTCCAATACACTGTACTTGCTGGGAACAGACGCGAGTGCTATTTGCACTGTGTATGGCAATGGGAGCGCAATAGTGACTCTTCTTAGCAGAAAACAACTCTTGCTAGTAGGACCAGAAACTGCATGGGATTCAACTCCGTTTAGGACTGGGAAACAAACGCTAGCTCGCCTTGCAAGAAACACACTCTGCTTTTGAGAAAACAGCACTCTTCTACTCTCCTGTGTTTCCTATAGGGCCAGAACAGTGAGCTTGCTCAGAACAAAAGAACTGTGCTTCCTACACACATGGGGCATATCTAGTTCAACTCTGCTTACGAAACTGACAAGAACAGTAGCTTCTCTTCAGTCCAATACACTGTACTTGCTGGGAACAGACGCGAGTGCTATTTGCACTGTGTATGGCAATGGGAGCGCAATAGTGACTCTTCTTTGCAGAAAACAACTCTTGCTAGTAGGAGCAGAAACTGCATGGGATTCAACTCCGTTTAAAACTGGGAAACAAACGCTAGCTCCCCTTGCAAGAAACACACTCTGCTTTTGAGAAAACAGCACTCTTCTACTCTCCTGTGTTTCCTATAGGGCCAGAACATTGAGCTTGCTCAGAACAAAAGAACTGTGCTTCCTACACACACGGGGCATATCTAGTTCAACTCTGCTTAGGAAACTGACAAGAACAGTAGCTTCTCTTCAGTCCGATACACTGTACTTGCTGGGAACAGACGCGAGTGCTATTTGCACTGTGTATGGCAATGGGAGCACAATAGTGACTCTTCTTAGCAGAAAACAACTCTTGCTCGTAGGACCAGAAACTGCATGGTATTCAACTCCGTTTAGGACTTGGAAACAAACGCTAGCTCCCCTTGCAAGAAACACACTCTGCTTTTGAGAAAAAAGCACTCTTCTACTCTCCTGTGTTTCCTATAGGGCCAGAACAGTGAGCTTGCTCAGAACAAAAGAACTGTGCTTCCTACACACACGGGGCATATCTAGTTCAACTCTGCTTAGGAAACTGACAAGAACAGTAGCTTCTCTTAAGTCCAATACACTTTACTTGCTGGGAACAGACGCGAGTGCTATTTGCACTGTGTATGGCAATGGGAGCGCAATAGTGACTCTTCTTTGCAGAAAACAACTCTTGCTCGTAGGACCAGAAACTGCATGGGATTCAACTCCGTTTAGGACTGGGAAACAAACGCTAGCTCGCCTTGCAAGAAACACACTCTGCTTTTGAGAAAACAGCACTCTTCTACTCTCCTGTGTTTCCTATAGGGCCAGAACAGTGAGCTTGCTCAGAACAAAAGAACTGTGCTTCCTACACACACGGGGCATATCTAGTTCAACTCTGCTTAGGAAACTGACAAGAACAGTAGCTTCTCTTCAGTCCAATACACTGTAGTGGCTGGGAACAGACGCGAGTGCTATTTGCACTGTGTATGGCAATGGGAGCGCAATAGTGACTCTTCTTAGCAGAAAACAACTCTTGCTCGTAGGACCAGAAACTGCATGGGATTCAACTCTGTTTAGGACTGGGAAACAAACGCTAGCTTGCCTTGCAAGAAACACACTCTGCTTTTGAGAAAACAGCACTCTTCTACTCTCCTGTGTTTCCTATAGGGCCAGAACAGTGAGCTTGCTCAGAACAAAAGAACTGTGCTTCCTACACACACGGGGCATGTCTAGTTCAACTCTGCTTAGGAAACTGACAAGAACAGTAGCTTCTCTTAAGTCCAATACACTGTACTTGCTGGGAACAGACGCGAGTGCTATTTGCACTGTGTATGGCAAAGGGAGCACAATAGTGACTCTTCTTTGCAGAAAACAACTCTTGCTCCTAGGACCAGAAACTGCATGGGATTCAACTCCGTTTAGGACTGGGAAACAAACGCTAGCTCGCCTTGCAAGAAACACACTCTGCTTTTGAGAAAACAGCACTCTTCTACTCTCCTGTGTTTCCTATAGGGCCAGAACAGTGAGCTTGCTCAGAACAAAAGAACTGTGCTTCCTACACACACGGGGCATATCTAGTTCAACTCTGCTTAGGAAACTGACAAGAACAGTAGCTTCTCTTCAGTCCAATACACTGTACTTGCTGGGAACAGACGCCAGTGCTATTTGCACTGTGTATGGCAATGGGAGCGCAATAGTGACTCTTCTTAGCAGAAAACAACTCTTGCTAGTAGGACCAGAAACTGCATGGGATTCAACTCCGTTTAGGACTGGGAAACAAACGCTAGCTCGCCTTGCAAGAAACACACTCTGCTTTTGAGAAAACAGCACTCTTCTACTCTCCTGTGTTTCCTATAGGGCCAGAACAGTGAGCTTGCTCAGAACAAAAGAACTGTGCTTCCTACACACATGGGGCATATCTAGTTCAACTCTGCTTACGAAACTGACAAGAACAGTAGCTTCTCTTCAGTCCAATACACTGTACTTGCTGGGAACAGACGCGAGTGCTATTTGCACTGTGTATGGCAATGGGAGCGCAATAGTGACTCTTCTTTGCAGAAAACAACTCTTGCTAGTAGGAGCAGAAACTGCATGGGATTCAACTCCGTTTAAAACTGGGAAACAAACGCTAGCTCCCCTTGCAAGAAACACACTCTGCTTTTGAGAAAACAGCACTCTTCTACTCTCCTGTGTTTCCTATAGGGCCAGAACATTGAGCTTGCTCAGAACAAAAGAACTGTGCTTCCTACACACACGGGGCATATCTAGTTCAACTCTGCTTAGGAAACTGACAAGAACAGTAGCTTCTCTTCAGTCCGATACACTGTACTTGCTGGGAACAGACGCGAGTGCTATTTGCACTGTGTATGGCAATGGGAGCACAATAGTGACTCTTCTTAGCAGAAAACAACTCTTGCTCGTAGGACCAGAAACTGCATGGTATTCAACTCCGTTTAGGACTTGGAAACAAACGCTAGCTCCCCTTGCAAGAAACACACTCTGCTTTTGAGAAAAAAGCACTCTTCTACTCTCCTGTGTTTCCTATAGGGCCAGAACAGTGAGCTTGCTCAGAACAAAAGAACTGTGCTTCCTACACACACGGGGCATATCTAGTTCAACTCTGCTTAGGAAACTGACAAGAACAGTAGCTTCTCTTAAGTCCAATACACTTTACTTGCTGGGAACAGACGCGAGTGCTATTTGCACTGTGTATGGCAATGGGAGCGCAATAGTGACTCTTCTTTGCAGAAAACAACTCTTGCTCGTAGGACCAGAAACTGCATGGGATTCAACTCCGTTTAGGACTGGGAAACAAACGCTAGCTCGCCTTGCAAGAAACACACTCTGCTTTTGAGAAAACAGCACTCTTCTACTCTCCTGTGTTTCCTATAGGGCCAGAACAGTGAGCTTGCTCAGAACAAAAGAACTGTGCTTCCTACACACACGGGGCATATCTAGTTCAACTCTGCTTAGGAAACTGACAAGAACAGTAGCTTCTCTTCAGTCCAATACACTGTAGTGGCTGGGAACAGACGCGAGTGCTATTTGCACTGTGTATGGCAATGGGAGCGCAATAGTGACTCTTCTTAGCAGAAAACAACTCTTGCTCGTAGGACCAGAAACTGCATGGGATTCAACTCTGTTTAGGACTGGGAAACAAACGCTAGCTTGCCTTGCAAGAAACACACTCTGCTTTTGAGAAAACAGCACTCTTCTACTCTCCTGTGTTTCCTATAGGGCCAGAACAGTGAGCTTGCTCAGAACAAAAGAACTGTGCTTCCTACACACACGGGGCATGTCTAGTTCAACTCTGCTTAGGAAACTGACAAGAACAGTAGCTTCTCTTAAGTCCAATACACTGTACTTGCTGGGAACAGACGCGAGTGCTATTTGCACTGTGTATGGCAAAGGGAGCACAATAGTGACTCTTCTTTGCAGAAAACAACTCTTGCTCCTAGGACCAGAAACTGCATGGGATTCAACTCCGTTTAGGACTGGGAAACAAACGCTAGCTCGCCTTGCAAGAAACACACTCTGCTTTTGAGAAAACAGCACTCTTCTACTCTCCTGTGTTTCCTATAGGGCCAGAACAGTGAGCTTGCTCAGAACAAAAGAACTGTGCTTCCTACACACACGGGGCATATCTAGTTCAACTCTGCTTAGGAAACTGACAAGAACAGTAGCTTCTCTTCAGTCCAATACACTGTACTTGCTGGGAACAGACGCGAGTGCTATTTGCACTGTGTATGGCAATGGGAGCGCAATAGTGACTCTTCTTAGCAGAAAACAACTCTTGCTAGTAGGACCAGAAACTGCATGGGATTCAACTCCGTTTAGGACTGGGAAACAAACGCTAGCTCGCCTTGCAAGAAACACACTCTGCTTTTGAGAAAACAGCACTCTTCTACTCTCCTGTTTTTCCTATAGGGCCAGAACAGTGAGCTTGCTCAGAACAAAAGAACTGTGCTTCCTACACACACGGGGCATATCTAGTTCAACTCTGCTTACGAAACTGACAAGAACAGTAGCTTCTCTTCAGTCCAATACACTGTACTTGCTGGGAACAGACGCGAGTGCTATTTGCACTGTGTATGGCAATGGGAGCGCAATAGTGACTCTTCTTTGCAGAAAACAACTCTTGCTAGTAGGAGCAGAAACTGCATGGGATTCAACTCCGTTTAAAACTGGGAAACAAAAGCTAGCTCGCCTTGCAAGAAACACACTCTGCTTTTGAGAAAACAGCACTCTTCTACTCTCCTGTGTTTCCTATAGGGCCAGAACAGTGAGCTTGCTCAGAACAAAAGAACTGTGCTTCCTACACACACGGGGCATATCTAGTTCAACTCTGCTTAGGAAACTGACAAGAACAGTAGCTTCTCTTCAGTCCAATACACTGTAGTGGCTGGGAACAGACGCGAGTGCTATTTGCACTGTGTATGGCAATGGGAGCGCAATAGTGACTCTTCTAAGCAGAAAACAACTCTTGCTCGTAGGACCAGAAACTGCATGGGATTCAACTCCATTTAGGACTGGGAAACAAACGCTAGCTCGCCTTGCAAGAAACACACTCTGCTTT
>NW_026736947.1:0-54915 GCF_949786415.1 Peromyscus eremicus | reverse complement strand
AAGAACTGTGCTTCCTACACACACGGCCATATCTAGTTCAATTCTGCTTAGGAACCTGACAAGAACAGTAGATCCTCTTCAGTCCAATACACTGTACTTGCTGGGAACAGACTCCAGTGCTATTTGTCCTGTGTATGCCAATGGCAGCGCAATATTTACTATTCTTACCACAAAACAACTCTTGACAATAGGACCAGAAACTGCATGGGATTCAACTCCTTTTAGGACTGGGAAACAAACGCTAGCTCTCCTTACAAGAAACACACTCTGCTTTTGAGAAAAGAGCACTCTTCTACTCTACTGTGTTTTCTATGGGGTCCAAACAGTTAGCTTGCTCAGAACAAAAGAACTGTGCTGCCTACACACACCGACCATATCTAGTTCAACTCTCCTTAGGAAACTGACAAGAACAGTAGCTCCTCTTCAGTCCAATACACTGTACATGCTGGGAACAGACGCGTGTGCTATTTGCCCTGTGTATGACAATGGGAGCACAATAGTTACTCTTCTTAGCAGAAAACAACTCTTGCTCGTAGGACCAGAAACTCCATGTGATTCAACTCCATTTAGAACGATGAAACAAAATCTAACTCGCCTTACAAGAAACACACTCTGAGTTAGTGAAAAAAGCACTCTTCTACTCAATTGTGTTTCCTAAGAGGTCCGAACAGTGAACTTGCACAGAACAAAAGAACTGTGCTTCCTAGACACATGGCCATATCTAGTTCAATTCTGCTTAGGAACCTGACAAGAACAGTAGATCCTCTTCAGTCCAATACACTGTACTTGCTGGGAAGAGACTCCAGTACTATTTGTCCTGTGTATGGCAATGGCAGCGCAATATTGACTCTTCTTACTAGAAAACAACTCTTGCTCATAGCACTGGAAACTGCCTGTGATTGAACTCCATTTAGGACTAGGAAACAAACGCTAGCTCGCCTTACAAGAAACACACTCTGCTTTTGAGAAAAGAGCACTCTTCTACACTACTGTGTTTCCTATGAGTTCCGAACAGTGAGCTTGCTCAGAACAAAAAATCGAGCTTCCTACACACACCGCCACACCTAGTTCAATTCTGCTTAGGAACCTGACAAGAACAGTAGATCCTCTTCATTCCAATACACTGTACTGCTGGGAACAGACAAGAGTGCTATTTGTCCTGTGTATGGCAATGGCAGTGCAATAGTGACTCTTCTTACCATAAAACAACTCTTGCTCATAGGACCAGAAACTGCATGTGATTCAACTCCATTTAGGACTGGGAAACAAACGCTAGCTCGCCTTACAAGAAACACACTCTGCTTTATTGAAAAGAGCACTCTTCTACTCTACTGTGTTTCCTACAGGGCCAGAACAGTGAGCTTGCTCAGAACAAAAGAACTGTGCTTCCTACACACGGGCCATATCTAGTTCAACTCTGCTTAGGAAACTGACAAGAACAGTAGCTCCTCTTCAGTCCGATATGCTGTACTTCCTGGATTCAGAAACGAGTGCTATTTGCACTGTGTATGGCAATGGGAGCGTAATAGAGACTTTCCTTACCAGAAAACAACTCTTGCTCTTAGACCAGAAACTGCATGTGATTCAACTCAATTTATGACTGGGAAACAAATGCTAGCTCGCCTTACATGAAACACATTCTGCTTTTGAGAAAAGAGCACTCTTCTACTCTACTGTGTTTCCTATGGGGTCCGAACAGTGAGCTTGCTCAGAACAAAAGAACTGTGCTTCCTACACACACGGGCCATATCTAGTTCAACTCTGCTTAGGAAACTCACAAGAACAGTAGCTCCTCTTCAGTCCAATACACTGTACTTGCGGGGAACAGACGCGAGTGCTCTTTGCACTGTGTATGGCTATTGGAGCACAATAGTGACTCGTCTTTCCAGAAAACAACTCTTGCTCGTAGGACAAAAAACTGCATGTGACTCAACTCCATTTATGACTGGGAACCATCACTAGCTCGCCTTCCAAGAAACACACTCTGCTTTTGAGGAAAGAGCACTCTATATTCTACTGTGTTTCCTATGGGTTCTGAACAGTGAGCTTGCTCAGAACAAAAAAACTCTGCTTCCTACACACACGGCCATATCTATTTCAAGTCTGCTTAGGAACCTGACAAGAACAGTAGATCCTCTTCCATCCAATACACTGTACTTGCTGGGAAAAGACGCCAGTGTTATTTGTCCTGTGTATGGAAATGGCAGCTCAATAGTGACTCTTCTTACCAGAAAAACAACTCTTGCTTGTAGGACCAGAAACTGCATGTGATTCAACTCCATTTAGGACTGGGAAACAAACGCTAGCTCGCCTTACAAGAAACACACTCTGCTTTTGAGAAAAGAGCACTCTTCTACTCTACTGTGTTTCCTATGGTGTCCAAACAGTGAGCTTGCTCAGAACAAAAGAATTGTGCTTCCTAAACACGCGGGACATATCTCGTTCAACTCTGCTTAGGAAACTGACAAGAACAGTAGCTCCTCTTCAGTCCGATACACTGTACTTGCTGGGAACAGACGTGAGTGCTATTTGCACTGTGTATGGCAATGGGAGCGCAATAGTGACTTTCCTTACCAGAAAACAACTCTTGCTCGTAGGACCAGAAACTGCATCGGATTCAACTCCATATAGGACTGGGAAACAAATGCTAGCTCGCCTTACAAGAAACACAATCTGCTTTTGAGAAAAGAGCACTCTTCTACTCTACTGTGTTTCATATAGGGCCTAAACAGTGAGCTTGCTCAGAAAAAAAGAACTGTGCTTCCTACACACACGGCCATAACTAGTTCAACTCTGCTTAGGAAACTGACAAGAACAGTAGCTCCTCTTCAGTCCAATACACTGTACTTGCAGGGAACAGACACGAGTGCTATTTGCACTGTGTATGGCTATTGGAGCACATTAGTGACTCGTCTTATCAGAAAACAACTCTTGCTCGTAGGACCAGAAACTGCATGTGATTCAACTCCATTTAGGACTGGGAAAAAAATGCTAGCTCATCTTACAAGAAACACAATCTGCTTTAGAGAAAAGAGCACTCTTCTACTCTACTGTGTTTCCTATGGCGTCCGAAGAGTGAGCTTGCTCAGAATAAAAAAACTGTGCTTCCTACACACACGGCCATATCTAGTTCAATTCTGCTTATAAACCTGACAAGAACAGTAGATCCTCTTCAGTCCAATACACTCTACTTCCTGGAACAGACGCCAGTGCTATTTGTCCAGAGTATGGCAATGGCAGCGCAATAGTGACTCTTCTTACCAGAAACAACTCTTACTCCTAGGACCAGAAACTGCATGGGATTCAACTCCATTTAGGACTGGGAAACAAACACTAGCTCGCCTTACAAGAAACACACTCTGCTTTTGAGAAAAGAGCCCTCTTCTACTCTAAAGTGTTTCCTGTAGGGCCAGAACAGTGAGCTTGCTCAGAACAAAAGAACTGTGCTTCCAACACACACGGCCATATCTAGTTCAATTCTGATTAGGAACCTGACAAGAAAGGTAGATCCTCTTCAGTCCAATACACTGTACTTGCTGGGAACAGACGCCAGTGCTATTTGTCCTGTGTATGGCAATGGCAGCGCAATAGTGACTATTCTTACCATAAAAAAACTCTTGCTCGTAGCACCAGAAACTGCATGTGATTCAACCACATTTAGGGACTGGGAAACAAACGCTAGCTCGCCTTACAAGAAACACACTCTGCTTTATTGAAAAGAGCACTCTTCTACTCTACTGTGTTTCCTATAGGGCCAGAACAGTGAGCTTGCTCAGAACAAAAGAACTGTGCTTCCTATACAAACGGAACATATCTAGTTCAACTCTGCTTAGGAAACTGACAAGAACAGTAGCTCCTCTTCAGTCCGATTTGCTGTACTTCCTGGGATCAGAAACGAGTGCTATTTGCACTGTTTATGGCAATGGGAGCTCAATAGAGACTTTCCTTACCAGAAAACAACTCTTGCTCGTAGGACCAGAAACTGCATGTGATTCAACTCAATTTAGGACTGGGAAACAAATGCTAGCTCGCCTTACATGAAACACACTCTGCTTTTGAGAAAAGAGCACTCTTCTACTCTACTGTCTTTCCTGTGGGGTCCGAACAGTGAGCTTGCTCAGAACAAAAGAACTGTGCTTCCTACACACACGGGCCATATCTAATTCAACTCTGCTTAGGAAACTGACAAGAACAGTAGCTCCTCTTCAGTCCAATACACTGTACTTGCAGGGAACAGACACGAGTGCTATTTGCACTGTGTATGGCTATTGGAGCACATTAGTGACTCGTCTTATCAGAAAACAACTCTTGCTCGTAGGACCAGAAACTGCATGTGATTCAACTCCATTTAGGCCTGGGAAACAAATGCTAGCTCGCCTTACAAGAAACACACTCTGCTTTTGAGAAAAGAGCACTCTTCTACTTTACTGTGTTTCCTATGGGGTCCAAACAGTGAGCTTGCTCAGAACAAAAAACTGTGCTTCCTACACACGGACAATATCTAGTTCAACTCTGCTTAGGAAACTGACAAGAACAGTAGCTCCTCTTCAGTCCGATACACTGTACTTGCTGGGAACAGACGCGAGTGCTATTTGCACTGTGTATGGCAATGAGAGCACAATAGTGACTTTCCTTACCAGAAAACAACTCTTGCTCATAGGACTACAAACTGCATGTGATTCAACTCCATTTAGGACTGGGAAACAAATGCTAGCTCGCCTTACAAGAAACACAATCTGCTTTTGAGAAAAGAGCACTCTTCTACTCTACTGTGTTTCATATAGGGCCTAAACAGTGAGCTTGCTCAGAAAAAAAGAACTGTGCTTCCTACACACACGGCCATAACTAGTTCAACTCTGCTTAGGAAACTGACAAGAACAGTAGCTCCTATTCAGTCCAATACACTGTACTTGCTGGGAACACACGTGAGTGCTATTTGCACTGTGTATGTCAATGGGAGCGCAATAGTGACTTTCCTTACCAGAAAACAACTCTTGCTCGTAGGACCAGAAACGGTATGTGATTCAACTCCATTTAGGACTGGGAAAAAAATGCTAGCTCATCTTACAAGAAACACAATCTGCTTTAGAGAAAAGAGCACTCTTCTACTCTACTGTGTTTCCTATGGCGTCCGAAGAGTGAGCTTGCTCAGAATAAAAAAACTGTGCTTCCTACACACACGGCCATATCTAGTTCAATTCTGCTTATAAACCTGACAAGAACAGTAGATCCTCTTCAGTCCAATACACTCTACTTCCTGGGAACAGACGCCAGTGCTATTTGTCCAGTGTATGGCAATGGCAGCGCAATAGTGACTCTTCTTACCAGAAACAACTCTTACTCCTAGGACCAGAAACTGCATGGGATTCAACTCCATTTAGGACTGGGAAACAAACACTAGCTCGCCTTACAAGAAACACACTCTGCTTTTGAGAAAAGAGCCCTCTTCTACTCTAAAGTGTTTCCTGTAGGGCCAGAACAGTGAGCTTGCTCAGAACAAAAGAACTGTGCTTCCAACACACACGGCCATATCTAGTTCAATTCTGATTAGGAACCTGACAAGAAAGGTAGATCCTCTTCAGTCCAATACACTGTACTTGCTGGGAACAGACGCCAGTGCTATTTGTCCTGTGTATGGCAATGGCAGCACAATAGTGACTATTCTTACCATAAAAAAACTCTTGCTCGTAGCACCAGAAACTGCATGTGATTCAACCACATTTAGGACTGGGAAACAAACGCTAGCTCGCCTTACAAGAAACACACTCTGCTTTATTGAAAAGAGCACTCTTCTACTCTACTGTGTTTCCTATAGGGCCAGAACAGTGAGCTTGCTCAGAACAAAAGAACTGTGCTTCCTATACAAACGGACCATATCTAGTTCAACTCTGCTTAGGAAACTGACAAGAACAGTAGCTCCTCTTCAGTCCGATTTGCTGTACTTCCTGGGATCAGAAACGAGTGCTATTTGCACTGTTTATGGCAATGGGAGCTCAATAGAGACTTTCCTTACCAGAAAACAACTCTTGCTCGTAGGACCAGAAACTGCATGTGATTCAACTCAATTTAGGACTGGGAAACAAATGCTAGCTCGCCTTACATGAAACACACTCTGCTTTTGAGAAAAGAGCACTCTTCTACTCTACTGTCTTTCCTGTGGGGTCCGAACAGTGAGCTTGCTCAGAACAAAAGAACTGTGCTTCCTACACACACGGGCCATATCTAATTCAACTCTGCTTAGGAAACTGACAAGAACAGTAGCTCCTCTTCAGTCCAATACACTGTACTTGCAGGGAACAGACACGAGTGCTATTTGCACTGTGTATGGCTATTGGAGCACATTAGTGACTCGTCTTATCAGAAAACAACTCTTGCTCGTAGGACCAGAAACTGCATGTGATTCAACTCCATTTAGGCCTGGGAAACAATTGCTAGCTCGCCTTACAAGAAACACACTCTGCTTTTGAGAAAAGAGCACTCTTCTACTTTACTGTGTTTCCTATGGGGTCCAAACAGTGAGCTTGCTCAGAACAAAAAACTGTGCTTCCTACACACGGACAATATCTAGTTCAACTCTGCTTAGGAAACTGACAAGAACAGTAGCTCCTCTTCAGTCCGATACACTGTACTTGCTGGGAACAGACGCGAGTGCTATTTGCACTGTGTATGGCAATGAGAGCACAATAGTGACTTTCCTTACCAGAAAACAACTCTTGCTCA
This sequence comes from Peromyscus eremicus, assembly GCF_949786415.1. Lineage (NCBI taxonomy): Eukaryota > Metazoa > Chordata > Mammalia > Rodentia > Cricetidae > Peromyscus > Peromyscus eremicus. Next base: position 48,195 of record NW_026736947.1, on the reverse strand, counting down.
TAGGACTACAAACTGCATGTGATTCAACTCCATTTAGGACTGGGAAACAAATGCTAGCTCGTCTTACAAGAAACACACTCTGCTTTTGAGAAAAGAGCACTCTTCTACTCAACTGTGTTTCCTATAGGACCAAAACAGTGAGCTTGCTCAGAACAAAAGAACTGTGCTTCCTACACACACGGTCATATCTAGTTCAATTCTGCTTAGGAAACTGACAAGATTAGTAGATCCTCTTCAGTCCAATACACTGTACTTGCTGGGAAGAGACGCGAGTGCTATTTGCCCTGTGTTTGACAATGGGAGCACAATAGTGACTCTTCTTACCAGAAAACAACTCTTGCTCGCAGGACCAGAAACTGCATGTGATTCAACTACATTTAGGACTGGGAAACAAATGCTAGCTCGCCTTACATGAAACACACTCTGCTTTTGAGAAAAGAGCACTCTTCTACTCTACTGAGTTTCCTATGGGGTCCGAACAGTGAGCTTGCTTAGAAAAAAAAACTGTGCTTCCTACACACACGGGCCATATCTAGTTCAACTCTGCTTAAAAAACTGACAAGAACAGTAGATCCTCTTCAGTCCAATACACTGTACTTGCTGGGAACAGATGCAAGTGCTATTTGCACTGTGTATGGCCATGAGAGTGCAATAGTGACTCTTCTTACCAGAAAAAAACTCTTGCTCGTAGGACCAAAAACTGCATGTGTCTCAATTCCATTCAGGACTGGGAAAGAAACGCTAGCTCGCCTTACAAGAAAAACTCTTTGCTTTTGACAAAAGAGCATTCTTCTACTATACTGTGTTTCCTATAGGCCAGATGAGTGAGCTTCCTCAGATCAAAAGAACTGTGCTTCCTGCACACAGGGGCCATATCTATTCAATTCTGATTAGGAAACTGACAAGAACAGTAGATCCTCTTCAGTCCAATACACTGTACATGCTGGGAACAGACGCCAGTACTATTTGCCCTGTGTATGACAATGGGAGTGCAATAGTGACTCTTCTTACCAGAAAACAACTCTTGTTCCTAGGACCAGAAACTGCATGTGACTCAACTCCATTTAGGACTGGGAAACAAACGCTAGCTCGCCTTACAAGAAATACACTCTGCTTTTGAGAAAAGAGCACTCTTCTACTCTACTGTGTTTCCTATAGGGCCAGAACAGTGAGATTGCTCAGAAAAAAAGAACTGTGCTTCCTACACACACGGCCATATCTAGTTCAATTCTGTTTAGGAACCTGACAAGAACAGTAGATCCTCTTCAGTCCAATACACTGTACTTGCTGGGAACAGACGCCAGTGCTATTTGTCCTGTGTATTGCGATGGCAGAGCAATAGTGACTATTCGTACCATAAAAAAACTATTGCTCGTAGGACCAGAAACTGCATGTGATTCAACTCCATTTAGGACTGGGAAACAAATGCTAGCTCGCCTTACAAGAAACACACTCTGCTTTTGAGAAAAGAGCACTCTTCTACTCTACTGTGTTTCCTATGGGGTCCAAACAGTGAGCTTGCTCAGAACTGAAAACTGTGCTTCCTACACACGGACCATATCTAGTTCAACTCTGCTTAGGAAACTGACAAGAACAGTAGCTCCTCTTCAGTCCGATACACTGTAATTGCTGGGAATAGACGCGAGTGCTATTTGCACTGTGTATGGCAATGGGAGCGCAATAGTGACTTTCCTTACCAGAAAACAACTCTTGCTCGTAGGACCAGAAACAGCATGTGATTCAACTCCATTTAGGACTGGGAAACAAACTCTAGCTCGCCTTACAAGAAACACACCCTGCTTTTGAGAAAAGAGCACTCTTCTACTCTACTGTGTTTCCTATGTGGTCAAAACAGTGAGCTTGCTCAGAACAAAAGAACTGAGATTCCTACACACACGGGCCATATCTCGTTCAACTCTGCTTAGGAAACTGACAACAACAGTAGCTACTCTTCAGTCCGATACACTGTACTTGCTGGGAACAGACGCAAGTGCTATTTGCTCTGTGCATAGCAATGGGAGCACAATAGTGACTCTTCTTACCAGAAAACAACTCTTGCTCCTAGGACCAGAAACTGCATGAGATTCAACTCCATTTAGGAATGGGAAACAAACGCTAGCTCGCATTACAAGAAACACACTCTGCTTTTGAGAAAAGAGCCCTCTTATACTCTAAAGTGTTTCCTATAGGGCCAGAACAGTGAGCTTGCTCACAAAAAAAAACTGTACTTCCTACACACACGGCCATATCTATTTCAATTCTGCTTAAAAACCTGACAAGAACAGTAGATCCTCTTCAGTCCAATACACTGTACTTGCTGGGAACAGACGCCAGTGCTATTTGTCCTATGTATGGCAATGGCAGCGCAATAGTGACTCTTCTAACCATAAAACAACTCTTGCTCGTAGGACCAGAAACTGCATGTGATTCAACTCCATTTAGGACTGGGAAACAAACGCTAGCTCGCCTTACAAGAAACACACTCTGCTTTAGAGAAAAGAGCACTCTTCTACTCTACTGTGTTTCCTATAGGTCCAGAACATTGAGCTTGCTCAGAACATAATAAGTGTGCTTCCTAGACACACGGGACATATCTAGTTCAACTCTGCTTAGGAAACTGAGAAGAACAGTAGCTCCTCTTCACTCCAATACACTGTACTTGCTGGGAACAGACGCGAGTTCTATTTGCACTGTGTATGGCAATGGGAGCGCAATAGTTACTTTCCTTACCAGAAAACATCTCTTGCTCCTAGGACCTGAAACTGCATGTGACTCAACTCCATTTAGGACTGGGAAACAAACGCGAGTTCGCCTTACAAGAAACACACTCTGCTTTATTGAAAAGAGCACTCTTCTACTCAACTGTGTTTCCATTAAGACCAAAACAGTGAGCTTGCTCAGAACAAAAGAACTGTGCTTCCTACACATACGGTCATATCTAGTTCAATTCTGTTTAGGAAATTGACAAGAATAGTAGATCCTCTTCAGTGCAATACACTGTACTTGCTGGGAACAGATGCCAGTGCTATTTGTCCTGTGTATGGAAATGGCAGCGAAATAGTGACTATTCTTACCATAAAACATCTCTTGCTCGTAGCACCAGAAACTGCATGTGATTCAACTCCATTTAGGACTGGGACACAAACGCTAGCTCGCCTTACAAGAAACACACTCTGCTTTTGAGAAAAGAGCACTGTTCTAGTCTACTGTGTTTCCTATAGGGCCAGAACAGTGAGCTTGCTGAGAACAAAAGAACAGTGCTTCCTACACAAACGGACCATATCTAGTTCAACTATGCTTTGGAAACTAACAAGAACAGTAGCTCCTATTCAGTCCAATACACTGTACTTGCTGAAAACAGACGCGAGTGCTATTTGCACTGTGTATGGCAATTGGAGCGAAATAGTGACTCTGCTTACCAGAAAACAACTCTTGCTCGTAGGACCATAAACTGCATGTGACTCAACTCCATTTAGGACTGGGAAACAAACGCGAGCTCGCCTTACAAGAAACACACTCTGCTTTAGAGAAAAGAGCACTCTTCTACTCTACTGTGTTTCCTATATGGCCAGAACAGTGAGCTTGCTCAGAACAAAAGAACTGTGCTTCCTACACACACGGCCATATCTAGTTCAACTCTGCTTAGGAACCTGACAAGAACAGTAGATCCTCTTCAGTCCAATACACTGTACATGCTGGGAACAGACGCCAGCACTATTTGCCCTGTGTATGACAATGGGAGCACAATAGTGACTCTTCTTACCATAAAACAACTCTTGCTCATAGGACCAGAAACTGCATGTGATTCAACTCCATTTAGGACTGGGAAACAAACGATAGCTCGTTTTACAAGAAACACACTCTGCTTTTGAGAAAAGAGCACTCTTCTACTCTACAGTGTTTCCTATCGGGCCAGAACAGTGAGCTTGCTGAGAACAAAAGAACTGTGCTTCCTACACACACGGACCATATCTAGTTCAACTCTGCTTAGGAAACTGACAAGAACAGTAGCTCCTATTCAGCCCAATACACTGTACTTGCGGGGAACAGACACGAGTGCTATTTGCCCTGTGTATGGCAATTAGAGCGCAATAGTGACTCTTCTTACCAGAAAACAACTCTTGCTCGTAGGACCAAAAACTGCATGTTACGCAACTCCATTTAGGACTGGGAAACAAACGCGAGCTCGCCTTACAAGAAACACACTCTGCTTTAGAGAAAAAAGCACTCTTCTACTCAACTGTGTTTCCTATAGGACCAAAACAGTGAGCTTGCTCAGAACCAAAGAACTGTGCTTCCTACACACACGGTCCTATCTAGTTCAATTCTGCTTAGGAAACTGACAAGAATAGTAGATCCTCTTCAGTCCAATACACTGTACTTGCTGGGAATAGACGCGAGTGCTATTTGCCCTGTGTATGACAATGGGAGCGCAATAGTGACTCTTCTTACCAGAAAACAACTCTTGCTCGTAGGACCAGAAACTGCATGTGATTCAACTCCATTTAGGACTGGGAAACAAACGCTAGCTTGCCTTACATGAAACACACTCTGTTTTTGAGAAAAGAGCACTCTTCTACTCTACTGAGTTTCCTATGTGGTCCGAAAAGTGAGCTTGCTCAGAACAAAAGAACTGTGCTTCCTACACACACGGGCCATATCTAGTTCAACTCTGCTTAAAAAACTGACAAGAACAGTAGATCCTCTTCAGTCCAATACACTGTACTTGCTGGGAACAGATGCACGTGCTATTTGCACTGTGTATGGCAATGAGAGTGCAATAGTGACTCTTCTTACCAGAAAAAAACTCTTGCTCGTAGGACCAAAAACTGCATGTGTCTCAACTCCATTTAGGACTGGGAAAGAAACGCTAGCTCGCCTTACAAGAAAAACTCTTTGCTTTTGACAAAAGAGCATTCTTCTACTATACTGTGTTTCCTATAGGGCCAGATGAGTGAGCTTCCTCAGAACAAAAGAACTGTGCTTCCTACACACACGGACCATATCTAGTTCAACTCTGCTTAGGAAACTGACAAGAACAGTAGCTCCTATTCAGTCCAATACACTGTACTTGCTGGGAACAGACGCGAGTGCTATTTGCAATGTGTATGGCAATTGGAGCACAATAGTGACTCTTCTTACCAGAAAACAACTCTTGCTCGTAGGACCAAAAACTGCATGTGACTCAACTCCATTTAGGAATGGGAAACAAACGCGAGCTCGCCTTACAAGAAACACACTCTGCTTTAGAGAAAAGAGCACTCTTCTACTCTACTGTGTTTCCTATAGGGCCAAAAGAGTGAGCATGCTCAGAACAAAAGAACTGTGCTTCCTAAACACACGGTCGTATCTAGTTCAATTCTGCTTAGGAAACTGACAAGAATAGTAGATCCTCTTCAGTCCAAAACACTGTACTTGCTGGGAACAGACGCGAGTGCTATATGCCCTGTGTATGACAATGGGAGCGCAATAGTGACTCTTCTTACCGGAAAACAACTCTTGTTCCTAGGACCAGAAACTGCATGGGATTCAACTCCAGTTAAGACTGGGAAACAAATACTAGCTCGCCTTACAAAAAACACACTCTGCTTTTGAGAAGAGAGCACTCTTCTACTCTACTGTGTTTCCTATGGGTTCCAAACAGTGAGCTTGCTCAGAACAAAAGAACTGTGCTTCCTACACACACGGACCATATCTAGTTCAACTCTGCTTAGGAACCTGACAAGAACAGTAGCTCCTCTTCAGTCCAATACACTGTACTTGCTGGGAACAGACGCGAGTGCTATTTGCACTGTGTATGGCAATTGGAGCACAATAGTGACTCGTCTTACAAGAAAACAACTCTTGCTCGTAGGACCATAAACTGCATGTGACTCAACTCCATTTAGGACTGGGAAAGAAACGCGAGTTCGCCTTACAAGAAACACACTCTGCTGTAGAGAAAAGAGCACTCTTCTACTCTACTGTGTTTCCTATATGGCCAGAACAGTGAGATTGCTCAGAACAAAAGAACTGTGCTTCCTACACACACGGCCATATCTAGTTCAACTCTGCTTAGGAAACTGACAAGAACAGTAGCTCCTATTCAGTCCAATACACTGTACTTGCTGGGAACAGACGCGAGTGCTATTTGCAATGTGTATGGCAATGGGAGCACAATGTGACTTTCCTTACCAGAAAACAACTCTTGTTCGTAGGACCAGAAACTGCATGTGATTCAACTCCATTTAGGACTAGGAAACAAACGCTAGCTCGCCTTACAAGAAACACACTCTGCTTTAGATAAAAGAGCACTCATCTACTCTACTGTGTTTCCTATAGGGCCAGAACAGTGAGCTTGCTCAGAACATAAGAATTGTGCTTCCTACACACACGGGCCATATCTAGTTCAACTCTGCTTAGGAAACTGACAAGAACAGTAGCTCCTCTTCAGTCCGATACACTGTAATTCCTGGGAACAGACGCGAGTGCTATTTGTACTGTGTATGGCAATGGGAGCACAATAGTGACTCTTTTTTACCAGAAAACAACTCTTGCTCGTAGGACCAGAAACTGCATGTGATTCAACTCCATTTAGGACTGGGAAACAAATGCTAGCTCGACTTACAAGAAACACACTCTGCTTTTGCGAAAAGAGCACTCTTCTACTCTACTGTGTTTCTTATGGGGTTCGAAGTGTGAGCTTGCTCAGAACAAAAGAACTGTGCTTCCTACACACACGGCAATATCTAGTTCAATTCTGCTTAGGAACCTGACAAGAACAGTAGATCCTATTCAGTCCAATACACTGTACTTGCTGGGAACAGACGCATGTGCTATTGGTCCTGTGTATGGCAATGGGAGCGCAATAGTGACTATTCTTATCATAAAACAACTCATGCTCATAGGACCAGAAACTGCATGTGATTCAACTCCATTTAGGACTGGGATACAAACGAGAGCTCGCCTTACATTAAACACACTCTGCTTTAGAGGAAAGAGCACTCTTCTACTCTACTGTGTTTCCTATGGGGTCCAAACAGTGAGCTTGCTCAGAACAAAAGAACTGTGCTTCCTATACACACGGACCATATGTAGTTCAACTCTGCTTAGGAAACTGACAAGAACAGTAGCTCCTCTTCAGTCCAATACATTGTACTTGCTGGGAACAGACCTGAGTGCTATTTGCACTGTGTATGGCAATGGGAGCACAATAGTGACTTTCCTTACCAGAAAACAACTCTTGCTTATAGGACCAGAAACTGCATGTGATTCAACTCCATTTAGGAATGGGAAACAAACGGTAGCTCTCCTTACAAGAAATACACTCTGCTTTTGAGAAAAGAGCACTCTTCTACTCTACTGTGTTTCCTATTGGGCCCAAACAGTGAGCTTGCTCAGAACAAAAGAACTGTGCTTCCTACACACACGGACCATATGTAGTTCAACTCTGCTTAGGAAACTGACAAGAACAGTAGCTGCTCTTCAGTCCAATACACTGTACTTGCTGGGAACAGACGCGAGTGCTATTTGCACTGTGTATGGCAATGAGAACGCAATAGTGACTTTCCTTACCAGAAAACAACTCTTGCTCGTAGGACCACAAACTGCATGTGATTCAACGCCATTTAGGACTGGGAAAAAATGCTAGCTCGCCTTACAGAAACACACTCTGCTTTTGCGAAAAGAGCACTCTTCTACTCTACTGTGTTTCCTATAGGGCCAGAACAGTGAGCTTGCTCAGATCAAATGAACTGTGCTTCCTAGACACACGGGCCCTCTCTAGTTCAACTCTGCTTAGGAAACTGAGAAGAACAGTAGCTCCTCTTCAGTCCAATACAATGTAATTGCTGGGAACAGGCGCGAGTGCTATTTGCACTATGTATGGCATTTGGAGCGCAATAGTGACTCTTCTTACCAGAGAACAACTCTTGCTTGTAGGAACAAAAACTGCCTGTGACTCAATTCTATTTAGGACTGGGAAACAAATGCGAGCTCGCCTTACAAGAAATACACTCTACTTTAGAGAAAAGAGCACTCTTCAACTCTACTGTGTTTCCTATAGGGCCAGAACAGTGAGCTTGCTCAGAATATAATAACTGTGCTTCCTACACACACAGGCCATATCTATTTCAACTCTGCTTAGGAACCTGACAAGAACAGTAGATCCTCTTCAGTCCAATACACTGTACTTGCTGGGAACAGACGCGAGTGCTATTTGCACTGTGTATGGCAATGAGAGCACAATAGTGACTTTCCTTACCAGAAAACAACTCTTGCTCATAGGACTACAAACTGCATGTGATTCAACTCCATTTAGGACTGGGAAACAAACGCTAGCTTGCCTTACAAGAAACACACTCTGCTTTAGAGAAAAGAGCACTCTTCTACTCTACAGTGTTTCCTATAGGGCCAGAACAGTGAGCTTGCTCAGAACAAAAGAACTGTGCTTCCTACACACGGGCCATGTCTAGTTTAACTCTGCTTAGGAAACTGACAAGAACAGTAGCTCCTATCAGTCCAATACACTGTACTTGCTGGGAACAGACGCGAGTGCTATTTGCACTGTGTATGGCATTTGGAGCGCAATAGTGACTCTTCTTACCAGAGAACAACTCTTGCTTGTAGGAACAAAAACTGCCTGTGACTCAATTCTATTTAGGACTGGGAAACAAATGCGAGCTCGCCTTACAAGAAATACACTCTACTTTAGAGAAAAGAGCACTCTTCAACTCTACTGTGTTTCCTATAGGGCCAGAACAGTGAGCTTGCTCAGAATATAATAACTGTGCTTCCTACACACACAGGCCATATCTATTTCAACTCTGCTTAGGAACCTGACAAGAACAGTAGATCCTCTTCAGTCCAATACACTGTACTTGCTGGGAACAGACGCGAGTGCTATTTGCACTGTGTATGGCAATGAGAGCACAATAGTGACTTTCCTTACCAGAAAACAACTCTTGCTCATAGGACTACAAACTGCATGTGATTCAACTCCATTTAGGACGGGGAAACAAATGCTAGCTCGCCTTACAAGAAACACACTCTGCTTTTGAGAAAAGAGCACTCTTCTACTCTACGGTGTTTCCTATGGGGTCCAAACAGTGAGCTTGCTCAGAACAAAAGAACTGTGCTTCCTACACACATGGACCATATCTAGATCAACTCTCCTTATGAATCTGCCAAGAACAGTAGCTCCTGTTCAGTCCAATACACTGTACTTGCTGGGCACAGACGCGAGTGCTATTTGCACTGTGTATGGCAATTGGAGCACAATAGTGACTCTTCTTACCAGAAAACAACTCTTGTTCGTAGGACCAAAAACTGCATGTGACTCAACTCCATTTAGGACTGGGAAACAAATGCGAGCTCGCCTTACAAGAAACACACTCTGCTTTAGAGAAAAGAGCACTCTTCTACTCTACTGTGTTTCCTATAGGGCCAGAACAGTGAGCTTGCTCAGAACCAAAGAACTATGCTTCCTACACACGGGCCATATCTAGTTCAACTCTGCTTAGGAAACTGACAAGAACAGTAGATCCTCTTCATTCCAATACACTGTACTTGCTTGGAACAGACGCGAGTGCTATTTGCACTGTGTATGGCAATGAGAGCGCAATAGTGACTTTCCTTACCAGAAAACAACTCTTGCTCATAGGACTACAAACTGCATGTGATACAACGCCATTTAGGACTGGAAAACAAATGCTAGCTCGCCTTACAAGAAACACACTCTGCTTTTGAGAAAAGAGCACTCTTCTACTCTACGGTGTTTCCTATGTGGTCCGAACAGTGAGCTTGCTCAGAACAAAAGAACTGTGCTTCCTACATACACGGCCATATCTAGTTCAATTCTGCTTAGGAACCTGACAAGAACAGTAGATCATCTTCAGTCCAATACACTGTACTTGCTGGGAACAGACAACAGTGCTATTTGTCCTGTGTATGGCCATGGCAGCGCAATAGTGGCTTTCCTTACCAGAAAACAACTCTTGCTCGTAGGACCAGAAACTGCATGTGATTCAACTCCATTTAGGACTCTGAAACAAACACTAGCTCGCGTTATAAGAAACACACTCTGCTTTTGAGAAAAGAACACTCTTCTACTCTACTGTGTTTCCTATGGGGTCTGAACAGTGAGCATGCTCAGAAAAAAAGAACTGTGTTTCCTACACACACGGCCATGTCTAGTTCAATTCTGCTTAGGAACCTGACAAGAACAGTAGATCCTCTTCAGTCCAATACACTGTACTTGCTGGGAACAGACGCCAGTGATATTTGTCTTGTGTATGGCAAAGGCAGCGCAATAGTGACTGTTCTTACCATAAAACAACTCTTGCTCCTAGGACCAGAAACTGCATGTGATTCAACTCCATTTAGGACTGGGAAACAAATGCTAGCTCGCTTTACAAGAAACACACTCTGCTTTAGAGAAAAGAGCACTCTTCTACTCTACTGTGTTTCCTATAGGGCCAGAACAGTGAGCTTGCTCAGAACAAAAGAACTGTGCTTCCTACACACGGGCCATATCTATTTCAACTCTGCTTAAGAAACTGACAAGAACAGTAGCTCCTATTCAGTCCAATACACTGTACTTGCTGGGAACAGACGCGAGTGCTATTTGCACTGTGTATGGCATTTGGAGTGCAATAGTGACTCTTCTTAACAGAAAACAACTCTTGCTTGTAGGACCAAAAACTGCCTGTGACTCAACTCCATTTAGGACTGGGAAACAAACGCGAGCTCACCTTAAAAGAATTACACTCTGCTTTAGAGAAAAGAGCACTCTTCTACTCTACTGTGTTTCCTATAGGGCCAGAACAGTGAGCTTGCTCAGAACATAAGAACTGTGCTTCCTACACACGGGCCATATCTAGTTGAACTCTGCTTAGGAAACTGTCAAGAACAGTAGTTCCTCCTCAGTCCAATACAGTGTACATGCTGGGAAAAGACACCCGTGCTCTTTGCCCTGTGTATGACAATGGGAGCGTAATTGTGACTCTTCCTACCAGAAAACAACTCTTGCTCGTAGGACCGGAAACTGCATGGGTTTCAACTCCATTTATGTCTGGGAAATGAATGCTAGCTCGCCTTACAAGAAACAGACTCTGCTTTTGAGAAAAGAGCACTCTTCTACTCTACTGTGTTTCCTATGGTGTCCGAACAGTGAGCTTGCTCAGAAAAAAAGAACTGTGCTTCCTACACACACCGGCCATATCTAGTTCAACTCCGCTTAGGAAACTGACAAGAACAGTATCTCCTCTTCAGTCGAATACACTGTACTTGCTGGGAGCAGACACGAGTGCTCTTTGCACTGTGTATGGCAATGGGAGCACAATAGTGACTCTTCTTACCAGAAAACAACTTTTGCTCGTAGGACCAGAAACTGCATGGGATTCAACTTCGTTTCTGACTGGGAAACAAACACTAGCTAGCCTTACAAGAAACACACTCTGCTTTTGAGAAAAGAGCACTCTTCTACTCTACTGTGTTTCCAATGGAGTCCGAACAGTGAGCTTGCTCAGAACAAAAGAACTGTGCTTACTACACACACGGGTCATATCTAGTTCAACTCTGCTTAGGAAACTGACAAGAACAGAAGCTCCTCTTCTTTCCAATACACTGTATTTGCTGGGAACAGACGCCAGTGCTATTTGCACTGTGTATGGCAATTGGACCACAATAGTGACTCGTCTTACCAGAAAACAACTCTTGCTCATAGGACAAAAAACTGCATGTGACTCAACTCCATTTAGGACTGGGAAACAAACTCTAGCTCGCTTTACAAGAAACACACTCTGCTTTTGAGAAAAGAGCACCCTTCTACTCTACTGTGTTTCCTATAGGGCCAAAACAGTGAGCTTGCTCAAAAAAAAAAGAACTGTGCTTCCTACACACGCGGGCCATATCTAGTTCAACTCTGCTTAGAAAACTGAGAAGAACAGTAGCTCCTCTTCAGTCCAATACACTGTACTTGCTGGGAACAGACGGGAGGGCTATTTGCACTGTGTATGGCAATGAGAGCGCAATAGTGACTTTCCTTACCAGAAAACAACTCTTGCTCGTAGGACCAGAAACTGCATGTGATTCAACTCCATTTAGGACTGGGAAACAAACGCAAGCTCGCCTTACAAGAAACACACTCTGCTTTTGAGAAAAGAGCACTCTTCTATTCTACTGTGTTTCCTATGGGGTCCAAACAGTGAGCCTGCTCAGAACAAAAGAATTGTGCTTCCTACACACATGGCAATATCTAGTTCAATTCTGCTTAGGAACCTGGCAAGAACAGTAGATCCTCTTCAGTCCAATACACTGTACTTGCTGGGAACAGACAACAGTGCTATTTGTCATGTGTATGGCAAAGGCAGCGCAATAGTGACTATTCTTACCATAAAACAACTCTTGCTCATAGGACCAGAAACTGCATGTGATTCAACTCCATTTAGGACTGGGAAACAAATGCTAGCTCGCCTTACAAGAAACACACTCTGCTTTTGAGAAAAGAGCACTCTTCTACTCTACTGTGTTTCCTATGGGGTCCAAACAGTGAGCTTGCTCAGAACTGAAAACTGTGCTTCCTACACACGGACCATATCTAGTTCAACTCTGCTTAGGAAACTGACAAGAACAGTAGCTCCTCTTCAGTCCGATACACTGTAATTGCTGGGAATAGACGCGAGTGCTATTTGCACTGTGTATGGCAATGGGAGCGCAATAGTGACTTTCCTTACCAGAAAACAACTCTTGCTCGTAGGACCAGAAACAGCATGTGATTCAACTCCATTTAGGACTGGGAAACAAACTCTAGCTCGCCTTACAAGAAACACACCCTGCTTTTGAGAAAAGAGCACTCTTCTACTCTACTGTGTTTCCTATGTGGTCAAAACAGTGAGCTTGCTCAGAACAAAAGAACTGAGATTCCTACACACACGGGCCATATCTCGTTCAACTCTGCTTAGGAAACTGACAACAACAGTAGCTACTCTTCAGTCCGATACACTGTACTTGCTGGGAACAGACGCAAGTGCTATTTGCTCTGTGCATAGCAATGGGAGCACAATAGTGACTCTTCTTACCAGAAAACAACTCTTGCTCCTAGGACCAGAAACTGCATGAGATTCAACTCCATTTAGGAATGGGAAACAAACGCTAGCTCGCATTACAAGAAACACACTCTGCTTTTGAGAAAAGAGCCCTCTTATACTCTAAAGTGTTTCCTATAGGGCCAGAACAGTGAGCTTGCTCACAAAAAAAAACTGTACTTCCTACACACACGGCCATATCTATTTCAATTCTGCTTAAAAACCTGACAAGAACAGTAGATCCTCTTCAGTCCAATACACTGTACTTGCTGGGAACAGACGCCAGTGCTATTTGTCCTGTGTATGGCAATGGCAGCGCAATAGTGACTCTTCTAACCATAAAACAACTCTTGCTCGTAGGACCAGAAACTGCATGTGATTCAACTCCATTTAGGACTGGGAAACAAACGCTAGCTCGCCTTACAAGAAACACACTCTGCTTTAGAGAAAAGAGCACTCTTCTACTCTACTGTGTTTCCTATAGGTCCAGAACATTGAGCTTGCTCAGAACATAATAAGTGTGCTTCCTAGACACACGGGACATATCTAGTTCAACTCTGCTTAGGAAACTGAGAAGAACAGTAGCTCCTCTTCACTCCAATACACTGTACTTGCTGGGAACAGACGCGAGTTCTATTTGCACTGTGTATGGCAATGGGAGCGCAATAGTTACTTTCCTTACCAGAAAACATCTCTTGCTCCTAGGACCTGAAACTGCATGTGACTCAACTCCATTTAGGACTGGGAAACAAACGCGAGTTCGCCTTACAAGAAACACACTCTGCTTTATTGAAAAGAGCACTCTTCTACTCAACTGTGTTTCCATTAAGACCAAAACAGTGAGCTTGCTCAGAACAAAAGAACTGTGCTTCCTACACATACGGTCATATCTAGTTCAATTCTGTTTAGGAAATTGACAAGAATAGTAGATCCTCTTCAGTGCAATACACTGTACTTGCTGGGAACAGATGCCAGTGCTATTTGTCCTGTGTATGGAAATGGCAGCGAAATAGTGACTATTCTTACCATAAAACATCTCTTGCTCGTAGCACCAGAAACTGCATGTGATTCAACTCCATTTAGGACTGGGACACAAACGCTAGCTCGCCTTACAAGAAACACACTCTGCTTTTGAGAAAAGAGCACTGTTCTAGTCTACTGTGTTTCCTATAGGGCCAGAACAGTGAGCTTGCTGAGAACAAAAGAACAGTGCTTCCTACACAAACGGACCATATCTAGTTCAACTATGCTTTGGAAACTAACAAGAACAGTAGCTCCTATTCAGTCCAATACACTGTACTTGCTGAAAACAGACGCGAGTGCTATTTGCACTGTGTATGGCAATTGGAGCGAAATAGTGACTCTGCTTACCAGAAAACAACTCTTGCTCGTAGGACCATAAACTGCATGTGACTCAACTCCATTTAGGACTGGGAAACAAACGCGAGCTCGCCTTACAAGAAACACACTCTGCTTTAGAGAAAAGAGCACTCTTCTACTCTACTGTGTTTCCTATATGGCCAGAACAGTGAGCTTGCTCAGAACAAAAGAACTGTGCTTCCTACACACACGGCCATATCTAGTTCAACTCTGCTTAGGAAACTGACAAGAACAGTAGCTCCTATTCAGCCCAATACACTGTACTTGCGGGGAACAGACGCGAGTGCTATTTGCCCTGTGTATGGCAATTAGAGCGCAATAGTGACTCTTCTTACCAGAAAACAACTCTTGCTCGTAGGACCAAAAACTGCATGTTACGCAACTCCATTTAGGACTGGGAAACAAACGCGAGCTCGCCTTACAAGAAACACACTCTGCTTTAGAGAAAAAAGCACTCTTCTACTCAACTGTGTTTCCTATAGGACCAAAACAGTGAGCTTGCTCAGAACCAAAGAACTGTGCTTCCTACACACACGGTCCTATCTAGTTCAATTCTGCTTAGGAAACTGACAAGAATAGTAGATCCTCTTCAGTCCAATACACTGTACTTGCTGGGAATAGACGCGAGTGCTATTTGCCCTGTGTATGACAATGGGAGCGCAATAGTGACTCTTCTTACCAGAAAACAACTCTTGCTCGTAGGACCAGAAACTGCATGTGATTCAACTCCATTTAGGACTGGGAAACAAACGCTAGCTTGCCTTACATGAAACACACTCTGTTTTTGAGAAAAGAGCACTCTTCTACTCTACTGAGTTTCCTATGGGGTCCGAAAAGTGAGCTTGCTCAGAACAAAAGAACTGTGCTTCCTACACACACGGGCCATATCTAGTTCAACTCTGCTTAAAAAACTGACAAGAACAGTAGATCCTCTTCAGTCCAATACACTGTACTTGCTGGGAACAGATGCACGTGCTATTTGCACTGTGTATGGCAATGAGAGTGCAATAGTGACTCTTCTTACCAGAAAAAAACTCTTGCTCGTAGGACCAAAAACTGCATGTGTCTCAACTCCATTTAGGACTGGGAAAGAAACGCTAGCTCGCCTTACAAGAAAAACTCTTTGCTTTTGACAAAAGAGCATTCTTCTACTATACTGTGTTTCCTATAGGGCCAGATGAGTGAGCTTCCTCAGAACAAAAGAACTGTGCTTCCTACACACACGGACCATATCTAGTTCAACTCTGCTTAGGAAACTGACAAGAACAGTAGCTCCTATTCAGTCCAATACACTGTACTTGCTGGGAACAGACGCGAGTGCTATTTGCAATGTGTATGGCAATTGGAGCACAATAGTGACTCTTCTTACCAGAAAACAACTCTTGCTCGTAGGACCAAAAACTGCATGTGACTCAACTCCATTTAGGAATGGGAAACAAACGCGAGCTCGCCTTACAAGAAAAACACTCTGCTTTAGAGAAAAGAGCACTCTTCTACTCTACTGTGTTTCCTATAGGGCCAAAAGAGTGAGCATGCTCAGAACAAAAGAACTGTGCTTCCTAAACACACGGTCATATCTAGTTCAATTCTGCTTAGGAAACTGACAAGAATAGTAGATCCTCTTCAGTCCAAAACACTGTACTTGCTGGGAACAGACGCGAGTGCTATATGCCCTGTGTATGACAATGGGAGCTCAATAGTGACTCTTCTTACCGGAAAACAACTCTTGTTCCTAGGACCAGAAACTGCATGGGATTCAACTCCAGTTAAGACTGGGAAACAAATACTAGCTCGCCTTACAAAAAACACACTCTGCTTTTGAGAAGAGAGCACTCTTCTACTCTACTGTGTTTCCTATGGGTTCCAAACAGTGAGCTTGCTCAGAACAAAAGAACTGTGCTTCCTACACACACGGACCATATCTAGTTCAACTCTGCTTAGGAACCTGACAAGAACAGTAGCTCCTCTTCAGTCCAATACACTGTACTTGCTGGGAACAGACGCGAGTGCTATTTGCACTGTGTATGGCAATTGGAGCACAATAGTGACTCGTCTTACAAGAAAACAACTCTTGCTCGTAGGACCATAAACTGCATGTGACTCAACTCCATTTAGGACTGGGAAAGAAACGCGAGTTCGCCTTACAAGAAACACACTCTGCTTTAGAGAAAAGAGCACTCTTCTACTCTACTGTGTTTCCTATATGGCCAGAACAGTGAGATTGCTCAGAACAAAAGAACTGTGCTTCCTACACACACGGCCATATCTAGTTCAACTCTGCTTAGGAAACTGACAAGAACAGTAGCTCCTATTCAGTCCAATACACTGTACTTGCTGGGAACAGACGCGAGTGCTATTTGCAATGTGTATGGCAATGGGAGCACAATGTGACTTTCCTTACCAGAAAACAACTCTTGTTCGTAGGACCAGAAACTGCATGTGATTCAACTCCATTTAGGACTAGGAAACAAACGCTAGCTCGCCTTACAAGAAACACACTCTGCTTTAGATAAAAGAGCACTCATCTACTCTACTGTGTTTCCTATAGGGCCAGAACAGTGAGCTTGCTCAGAACATAAGAATTGTGCTTCCTACACACACGGGCCATATCTAGTTCAACTCTGCTTAGGAAACTGACAAGAACAGTAGCTCCTCTTCAGTCCGATACACTGTAATTCCTGGGAACAGACGCGAGTGCTATTTGTACTGTGTATGGCAATGGGAGCACAATAGTGACTCTTTTTTACCAGAAAACAACTCTTGCTCGTAGGACCAGAAACTGCATGTGATTCAACTCCATTTAGGACTGGGAAACAAATGCTAGCTCGACTTACAAGAAACACACTCTGCTTTTGCGAAAAGAGCACTCTTCTACTCTACTGTGTTTCTTATGGGGTTCGAAGTGTGAGCTTGCTCAGAACAAAAGAACTGTGCTTCCTACACACACGGCAATATCTAGTTCAATTCTGCTTAGGAACCTGACAAGAACAGTAGATCCTATTCAGTCCAATACACTGTACTTGCTGGGAACAGACGCATGTGCTATTGGTCCTGTGTATGGCAATGGGAGCGCAATAGTGACTATTCTTATCATAAAACAACTCATGCTCATAGTACCAGAAACTGCATGTGATTCAACTCCATTTAGGACTGGGATACAAACGAGAGCTCGCCTTACATTAAACACACTCTGCTTTAGAGGAAAGAGCACTCTTCTACTCTACTGTGTTTCCTATGGGGTCCAAACAGTGAGCTTGCTCAGAACAAAAGAACTGTGCTTCCTATACACACGGACCATATGTAGTTCAACTCTGCTTAGGAAACTGACAAGAACAGTAGCTCCTCTTCAGTCCAATACATTGTACTTGCTGGGAACAGACCTGAGTGCTATTTGCACTGTGTATGGCAATGGGAGCACAATAGTGACTTTCCTTACCAGAAAACAACTCTTGCTTATAGGACCAGAAACTGCATGTGATTCAACTCCATTTAGGAATGGGAAACAAACGGTAGCTCTCCTTACAAGAAATACACTCTGCTTTTGAGAAAAGAGCACTCTTCTACTCTACTGTGTTTCCTATTGGGCCCAAACAGTGAGCTTGCTCAGAACAAAAGAACTGTGCTTCCTACACACACGGACCATATGTAGTTCAACTCTGCTTAGGAAACTGACAAGAACAGTAGCTGCTCTTCAGTCCAATACACTGTACTTGCTGGGAACAGACGCGAGTGCTATTTGCACTGTGTATGGCAATGAGAACGCAATAGTGACTTTCCTTACCAGAAAACAACTCTTGCTCGTAGGACCACAAACTGCATGTGATTCAACGCCATTTAGGACTGGGAAAAAATGCTAGCTCGCCTTACAGAAACACACTCTGCTTTTGCGAAAAGAGCACTCTTCTACTCTACTGTGTTTCCTATAGGGCCAGAACAGTGAGCTTGCTCAGATCAAATGAACTGTGCTTCCTAGACACACGGGCCCTATCTAGTTCAACTCTGCTTAGGAAACTGAGAAGAACAGTAGCTCCTCTTCAGTCCAATACACTGTAATTGCTGGGAACAGACGCGAGTGCTATTTGCACTATGTATGGCATTTGGAGCGCAATAGTGACTCTTCTTACCAGAGAACAACTCTTGCTTGTAGGAACAAAAACTGCCTGTGACTCAATTCTATTTAGGACTGGGAAACAAATGCGAGCTCGCCTTACAAGAAATACACTCTACTTTAGAGAAAAGAGCACTCTTCAACTCTACTGTGTTTCCTATAGGGCCAGAACAGTGAGCTTGCTCAGAATATAATAACTGTGCTTCCTACACACACAGGCCATATCTATTTCAACTCTGCTTAGGAACCTGACAAGAACAGTAGATCCTCTTCAGTCCAATACACTGTACTTGCTGGGAACAGACGCGAGTGCTATTTGCACTGTGTATGGCAATGAGAGCACAATAGTGACTTTCCTTACCAGAAAACAACTCTTGCTCATAGGACTACAAACTGCATGTGATTCAACTCCATTTAGGACTGGGAAACAAACGCTAGCTTGCCTTACAAGAAACACACTCTGCTTTAGAGAAAAGAGCACTCTTCTACTCTACAGTGTTTCCTATAGGGCCAGAACAGTGAGCTTGCTCAGAACAAAAGAACTGTGCTTCCTACACACGGGCCATGTCTAGTTTAACTCTGCTTAGGAAACTGACAAGAACAGTAGCTCCTATCAGTCCAATACACTGTACTTGCTGGGAACAGACGCGAGTGCTATTTGCACTGTGTATGGCATTTGGAGCGCAATAGTGACTCTTCTTACCAGAGAACAACTCTTGCTTGTAGGAACAAAAACTGCCTGTGACTCAATTCTATTTAGGACTGGGAAACAAATGCGAGCTCGCCTTACAAGAAATACACTCTACTTTAGAGAAAAGAGCACTCTTCAACTCTACTGTGTTTCCTATAGGGCCAGAACAGTGAGCTTGCTCAGAATATAATAACTGTGCTTCCTACACACACAGGCCATATCTATTTCAACTCTGCTTAGGAACCTGACAAGAACAGTAGATCCTCTTCAGTCCAATACACTGTACTTGCTGGGAACAGACGCGAGTGCTATTTGCACTGTGTATGGCAATGAGAGCACAATAGTGACTTTCCTTACCAGAAAACAACTCTTGCTCATAGGACTACAAACTGCATGTGATTCAACTCCATTTAGGACGGGGAAACAAATGCTAGCTCGCCTTACAAGAAACACACTCTGCTTTTGAGAAAAGAGCACTCTTCTACTCTACGGTGTTTCCTATGGGGTCCAAACAGTGAGCTTGCTCAGAACAAAAGAACTGTGCTTCCTACACACTTGGACCATATCTAGATCAACTCTCCTTATGAATCTGCCAAGAACAGTAGCTCCTGTTCAGTCCAATACACTGTACTTGCTGGGCACAGACGCGAGTGCTATTTGCACTGTGTATGGCAATTGGAGCACAATAGTGACTCTTCTTACCAGAAAACAACTCTTGTTCGTAGGACCAAAAACTGCATGTGACTCAACTCCATTTAGGACTGGGAAACAAATGCGAGCTCGCCTTACAAGAAACACACTCTGCTTTAGAGAAAAGAGCACTCTTCTACTCTACTGTGTTTCCTATAGGGCCAGAACAGTGAGCTTGCTCAGAACCAAAGAACTATGCTTCCTACACACGGGCCATATCTAGTTCAACTCTGCTTAGGAAACTGACAAGAACAGTAGATCCTCTTCATTCCAATACACTGTACTTGCTTGGAACAGACGCGAGTGCTATTTGCACTGTGTATGGCAATGAGAGCGCAATAGTGACTTTCCTTAACAGAAAACAACTCTTGCTCATAGGACTACAAACTGCATGTGATACAACGCCATTTAGGACTGGAAAACAAATGCTAGCTCGCCTTACAAGAAACACACTCTGCTTTTGAGAAAAGAGCACTCTTCTACTCTACGGTGTTTCCTATGTGGTCCGAACAGTGAGCTTGCTCAGATCAAAAGAACTGTGCTTCCTACATACACGGCCATATCTAGTTCAATTCTGCTTAGGAACCTGACAAGAACAGTAGATCATCTTCAGTCCAATACACTGTACTTGCTGGGAACAGACAACAGTGCTATTTGTCCTGTGTATGGCCATGGCAGCGCAATAGTGGCTTTCCTTACCAGAAAACAACTCTTGCTCGTAGGACCAGAAACTGCATGTGATTCAACTCCATTTAGGACTCTGAAACAAACACTAGCTCGCGTTATAAGAAACACACTCTGCTTTTGAGAAAAGAACACTCTTCTACTCTACTGTGTTTCCTATGGGGTCTGAACAGTGAGCATGCTCAGAAAAAAAGAACTGTGTTTCCTACACACACGGCCATGTCTAGTTCAATTCTGCTTAGGAACCTGACAAGAACAGTAGATCCTCTTCAGTCCAATACACTGTACTTGCTGGGAACAGACGCCAGTGATATTTGTCTTGTGTATGGCAAAGGCAGCGCAATAGTGACTGTTCTTACCATAAAACAACTCTTGCTCCTAGGACCAGAAACTGCATGTGATTCAACTCCATTTAGGACTGGGTAACAAATGCTAGCTCGCTTTACAAGAAACACACTCTGCTTTAGAGAAAAGAGCACTCTTCTACTCTACTGTGTTTCCTATAGGGCCAGAACAGTGAGCTTGCTCAGAACAAAAGAACTGTGCTTCCTACACACGGGCCATATCTATTTCAACTCTGCTTAAGAAACTGACAAGAACAGTAGCTCCTATTCAGTCCAATACACTGTACTTGCTGGGAACAGACGCGAGTGCTATTTGCACTGTGTATGGCATTTGGAGTGCAATAGTGACTCTTCTTAACAGAAAACAACTCTTGCTTGTAGGACCAAAAACTGCCTGTGACTCAACTCCATTTAGGACTGGGAAACAAACGCGAGCTCACCTTAAAAGAATTACACTCTGCCTTTAGAGAAAAGAGCACTCTTCTACTCTACTGTGTTTCCTATAGGGCCAGAACTGTGAGCTTGCTCAGAACATAAGAACTGTGCTTCCTACACACGGGCCATATCTAGTGAACTCTGCTTAGGAAACTGTCAAGAACAGTAGTTCCTCCTCAGTCCAATACAGTGTACATGCTGGGAAAAGACACCCGTGCTCTTTGCCCTGTGTATGACAATGGGAGCGTAATTGTGACTCTTCCTACCAGAAAACAACTCTTGCTCGTAGGACTGGAAACTGCATGGGTTTCAACTCCATTTATGTCTGGGAAATGAATGCTAGCTCGCCTTACAAGAAACAGACTCTGCTTTTGAGAAAAGAGCACTCTTCTACTCTACTGTGTTTCCTATGGTGTCCGAACAGTGAGCTTGCTCAGAAAAAAAGAACTGTGCTTCCTACACACACCGGCCATATCTAGTTCAACTCCGCTTAGGAAACTGACAAGAACAGTATCTCCTCTTCAGTCGAATACACTGTACTTGCTGGGAGCAGACACGAGTGCTCTTTGCACTGTGTATGGCAATGGGAGCACAATAGTGACTCTTCTTACCAGAAAACAACTTTTGCTCGTAGGACCAGAAACTGCATGGGATTCAACTTCGTTTCTGACTGGGAAACAAACACTAGCTAGCCTTACAAGAAACACACTCTGCTTTTGAGAAAAGAGCACTCTTCTACTCTACTGTGTTTCCAATGGAGTCCGAACAGTGAGCTTGCTCAGAACAAAAGAACTGTGCTTACTACACACACGGGTCATATCTAGTTCAACTCTGCTTAGGAAACTGACAAGAACAGAAGCTCCTCTTCTTTCCAATACACTGTATTTGCTGGAACAGACGCCAGTGCTATTTGCACTGTGTATGGCAATTGGACCACAATAGTGACTCGTCTAACCAGAAAACAACTCTTGCTCATAGGACAAAAAACTGCATGTGACTCAACTCCATTTAGGACTGGGAAACAAACTCTAGCTCGCTTTACAAGAAACACACTCTGCTTTGAGAAAAGAGCACCCCTTCTACTCTACTGTGTTTCCTATAGGGCCAAAACAGTGAGCTTGCTCAAAAAAAAAAAAGAACTGTGCTTCCTACACACGCGGGCCATATCTAGTTCAACTCTGCTTAGAAACTGAGAAGAACAGTAGCTCCTCTTCAGTCCAATACACTGTACTTGCTGGGAACAGACGGGAGGGCTATTTGCACTGTGTATGGCAATGAGAGCGCAATAGTGACTTTCCTTACCAGAAAACAACTCTTGCTCGTAGGACCAGAAACTGCATGTGATTCAACTCCATTTAGGAATGGAAAACAAACGCTAACTCGCCTTACAAGAAACACACTCTGCTTTTGAGAAAAAAAGCACTCATTCTACTCTACTGTGTTCCCTATGGGGTCCGAACAGTGAGCTTGCTCAGAACAAAAGAACTGTGCTTCCTACACACACGGACCATATGTAGTTCAACTCTGCTTAGGAAACTGACAAGAACAGTAGCTCCTATTCAATCCAATACACTGTACTTGCTGGGAAAAGCCTCGAGTGCTATTTGCCCTGTGTATGGCAATTGGAGTGCAATAGTGACTCTTCTTACCAGAAAACAACTCTTGCTCGTAGGACCAAAAACTGCCTGTGACTCAACTCTATTTAGGACTGGGAAACAAATGCGAGCTCGCCTTACAAGAAATACACTCTACTTTAGAGAAAAGAGCACTCTTCTACTCTACTGTGTTCCTAAAGGGCCAGAACAGTGAGCTTGCTCAGAACATATTAACTGTGTTTCCTACACACCGGCCATATCTAGTTCAACTCTGCTTAGGAACCTGACAAGAACAGTAGATCCTCTTCAGTCCAATACACTGTACTTGCTGGGAAAAGACGCGAGTGCTATTTGCACTGTGTATGGCAATGAGAGCACAATAGTGACTTTCCTTACCAGAAAACAACTCTTGCTCATAGGACTACAAACTGCATGTGATTCAACGCCATTTACGACTGGGAAACAAATGCTAGCTCGCCTTACAAGAAACACACTCTGCTTTTGAGAAAAGAGCACTCTTCTACTCTACGGTGTTTCCTATGTGGTCCGAACAGTAAGCTTGCTCAGAACAAAAGAACTGTGCTTCCAACACACACGGCCATATCTAGTTCTATTCTGCTAGGAACCTGACAAGAACAGTAGATCCTCTTCAGTCCAATACACTGTACTTGCTGGGAACAGACAACAGTGCTATTTGTCATGTGTATGGCAATTGCAGCGCAATAGTGACTATTCTTACCATTAAACAACTCTTGCTCATAGGACCAGAAACTGCATGTGATTCCACTCCATTTAGGACTGGGAAACAAACGCTAGCTCGCATTACAAGAAACACACTCTGCTCTAGAGAAAAGAGCACTCTTCAACTCTACTGTGTTTCCTATGGGGTGCAAACAGTGAGCTTGCTCAGAACAAAAGAACTGTGCTTCCTACACACACGGACCATATGTAGTTCAACTCTGCTTAGGAAACTGACAAGAACAGTAGCTCCTATTATTCCAATACACTGTACTTGCTGGGAAAGACGAGAGTGCTATTTGCCCAGTTTATGGCAATGGAGCGCAATAGTGACTTTCCTTACCAGAAAACAACTCTGTTCGTAGGACCAGAAACTGCATGTGATTCAACTCCATTTAGGACTGGGAAACACACGCTAGCTCGCCTTACAAGAAACACACTCTGCTTTTGAGAAAGAGCACTTTTCTATTCTACTGTGTTTCCTATGGGGTCCGAAAAAGTGAGCATGCTCAGAACAAAAGAACTGTGCTTCCTACACACACGGATAATATCTAATTCAACTCTGCTTAGGAAACTAACAAGAACAGTAGAATCCTCTTCAGTCCAATAGACTGTACTTGCTGGGAACAGACGCGAGTGCTATTTGCACTGTGTATGGCCAATGGGAGCACAATGTGACTTTCCTTACCAGAAAACAACTCTTGTTCATAGGACCAGAAACTGCATGTGATTCAACTCCATTTAGGACTGGGAAACAAACGATAGCTCGCCTTACAAGAAACACACTCTGTTTTAGAGAAAAGAGCACTCATCTACTCTACTGTGTTTCCTATAGGGCCAGAACAGTGAGCTTGCTCAGAACATAAGAACTGTGCATCCTACACACACGGGCCATGTCTAGTTCAACTCTGCTTAGGAAACTGACAAGAACAGTAGCTCCTATTCAGTCCAATACACTGTACTTGCTGGGAACAGACGTGAGTGCTATTTGCACTGTGTATGGCATTTGGAGCGCAATAGTGACTCTTCTTACCAGAAAAAAACTCTTGCTCGTAGGACCAAAAACTGCCTGTGACTCAATTCTATTTAGGACTGGGAAACAAATGCGAGCTAGCCTTACAAGAAATACACTCTACTTTAGAGAAAAGAGCACTCTTCAACTCTTCTGTGTTTCCTATAGGGCCAGAACAGTGAGCTTGCTCAGAATATAATAACTGTGCTTCCTAAACACACAGGCCATATCTATTTCAACTCTGCTTAGGAACCTGACAAGAACAGTAGATCCTCTTCAGTCCAATACACTGTACTTGCTGGGAACAGACGCCAGTGCTATTTGCCCTGTGTATGGCAATGGCAGTGCGATAGTGATTCTTCTTACCAGAAAACAACTCTTGCTCGTAGTACCAGAAACTGCATGGGTTTCAACTCCATTTAGGACTGCGAAACAAACGATAGCTCGCCTTACAAGAAACACACTCTGCTTTAGAGAAAAGAGCACTCTTCTACTCTACTGTGTTTCATATGGGGTCCAAACAGTGAGCTTGCTCAGAACAAAAGAACTGTGCTTCCTACACACACGGATAATATCTAGTTCAACTCTGCTTAGGAAACTGACAAGAACAATAGCACCTATTCAGTGCAATACACTGTACTTGCTGGGAACAGACGCGAGTGCTATTTGCACTGTGTATGGCAATGGGAGCACAATGTGACTTTCCATACCAGAAAACAACTCTTGTTCGTAGGACCAGAAACTGCATGTGATTCAACTCCATTTAAGACTGGGAAACAAACGATAGCTTGCCTTACAAGAAACACACTCTGCTTTAGAGAAAAGAGCACTCATCTACTCTACTGTGTTTCCTATATGGCCAGAACAGTGAGCTTGCTCAGAACATAAGAACTGTGCTTCCTACACACGGGCCATATCTAGTTCAACTCTGCTTAGGAAACTGACAAGAACAGTAGCTCCTCTTCAGTCCGATACACTGTAATTGCTGGGAACAGACTGAGTGCTATTTGCACTGTGCATGGCAATGGGAGCACAATAGTGACTTTCCTTACCAGAAAACAACTCTTGCTCGTAGGACCAGAAACTGCATGTGATTCAACTCCATTTAGGACTGGGAAACAAACGCAAGCTCGCCTTACAAGAAAACACACTCTGCTTTTGAGAAAAGAGCACTCTTCTATTCTACTGTGTTTCCTATGGGGTCCAAACAGTGAGCCTGCTCAGAACAAAAGAATTGTGCTTCCTACACACATGGCAATATCTAGTTCAATTCTGCTTAGGAACCTGGCAAGAACAGTAGATCCTCTTCAGTCCAATACACTGTACTTGCTGGGAACAGACAACAGTGCTATTTGTCATGTGTATGGCAAAGGCAGCGCAATAGTGACTATTCTTACCATAAAACAACTCTTGCTCATAGGACCAGAAACTGCATGTGATTCAACTCCATTTAGGACTGGGAAACAAATGCTAGCTCGCCTTACAAGAAACACACTCTGCTTTTGAGAAAAGAGCACTCTTCTACTCTACTGTGTTTCCTATGGGGTCCAAACAGTGAGCTTGCTCAGAACTGAAAACTGTGCTTCCTACACACGGACCATATCTAGTTCAACTCTGCTTAGGAAACTGACAAGAACAGTAGCTCCTCTTCAGTCCGATACACTGTAATTGCTGGGAATAGACGCGAGTGCTATTTGCACTGTGTATGGCAATGGGAGCGCAATAGTGACTTTCCTTACCAGAAAACAACTCTTGCTCGTAGGACCAGAAACAGCATGTGATTCAACTCCATTTAGGACTGGGAAACAAACTCTAGCTCGCCTTACAAGAAACACACCCTGCTTTTGAGAAAAGAGCACTCTTCTACTCTACTGTGTTTCCTATGTGGTCAAAACAGTGAGCTTGCTCAGAACAAAAGAACTGAGATTCCTACACACACGGGCCATATCTCGTTCAACTCTGCTTAGGAAACTGACAACAACAGTAGCTACTCTTCAGTCCGATACACTGTACTTGCTGGGAACAGACGCAAGTGCTATTTGCTCTGTGCATAGCAATGGGAGCACAATAGTGACTCTTCTTACCAGAAAACAACTCTTGCTCCTAGGACCAGAAACTGCATGAGATTCAACTCCATTTAGGAATGGGAAACAAACGCTAGCTCGCATTACAAGAAACACACTCTGCTTTTGAGAAAAGAGCCCTCTTATACTCTAAAGTGTTTCCTATAGGGCCAGAACAGTGAGCTTGCTCACAAAAAAAAACTGTACTTCCTACACACACGGCCATATCTATTTCAATTCTGCTTAAAAACCTGACAAGAACAGTAGATCCTCTTCAGTCCAATACACTGTACTTGCTGGGAACAGACGCCAGTGCTATTTGTCCTGTGTATGGCAATGGCAGCGCAATAGTGACTCTTCTAACCATAAAACAACTCTTGCTCGTAGGACCAGAAACTGCATGTGATTCAACTCCATTTAGGACTGGGAAACAAACGCTAGCTCGCCTTACAAGAAACACACTCTGCTTTAGAGAAAAGAGCACTCTTCTACTCTACTGTGTTTCCTATAGGTCCAGAACATTGAGCTTGCTCAGAACATAATAAGTGTGCTTCCTAGACACACGGGACATATCTAGTTCAACTCTGCTTAGGAAACTGAGAAGAACAGTAGCTCCTCTTCACTCCAATACACTGTACTTGCTGGGAACAGACGCGAGTTCTATTTGCACTGTGTATGGCAATGGGAGCGCAATAGTTACTTTCCTTACCAGAAAACATCTCTTGCTCCTAGGACCTGAAACTGCATGTGACTCAACTCCATTTAGGACTGGGAAACAAACGCGAGTTCGCCTTACAAGAAACACACTCTGCTTTATTGAAAAGAGCACTCTTCTACTCAACTGTGTTTCCATTAAGACCAAAACAGTGAGCTTGCTCAGAACAAAAGAACTGTGCTTCCTACACATACGGTCATATCTAGTTCAATTCTGTTTAGGAAATTGACAAGAATAGTAGATCCTCTTCAGTGCAATACACTGTACTTGCTGGGAACAGATGCCAGTGCTATTTGTCCTGTGTATGGAAATGGCAGCGAAATAGTGACTATTCTTACCATAAAACATCTCTTGCTCGTAGCACCAGAAACTGCATGTGATTCAACTCCATTTAGGACTGGGACACAAACGCTAGCTCGCCTTACAAGAAACACACTCTGCTTTTGAGAAAAGAGCACTGTTCTAGTCTACTGTGTTTCCTATAGGGCCAGAACAGTGAGCTTGCTGAGAACAAAAGAACAGTGCTTCCTACACAAACGGACCATATCTAGTTCAACTATGCTTTGGAAACTAACAAGAACAGTAGCTCCTATTCAGTCCAATACACTGTACTTGCTGAAAACAGACGCGAGTGCTATTTGCACTGTGTATGGCAATTGGAGCGAAATAGTGACTCTGCTTACCAGAAAACAACTCTTGCTCGTAGGACCATAAACTGCATGTGACTCAACTCCATTTAGGACTGGGAAACAAACGCGAGCTCGCCTTACAAGAAACACACTCTGCTTTAGAGAAAAGAGCACTCTTCTACTCTACTGTGTTTCCTATATGGCCAGAACAGTGAGCTTGCTCAGAACAAAGAACTGTGCTTCCTACACACACGGCCATATCTAGTTCAACTCTGCTTAGGAACCTGACAAGAACAGTAGATCCTCTTCAGTCCAATACACTGTACATGCTGGGAACAGACGCCAGCACTATTTGCCCTGTGTATGACAATGGGAGCACAATAGTGACTCTTCTTACCAGAAAACAACTCTTGCTCATAGGACCAGAAACTGCATGTGATTCAACTCCATTTAGGACTGGGAAACAAACGATAGCTCGTTTTACAAGAAACACACTCTGCTTTTGAGAAAAGAGCACTCTTCTACTCTACAGTGTTTCCTATCGGGCCAGAACAGTGAGCTTGCTGAGAACAAAAGAACTGTGCTTCCTACACACACGGACCATATCTAGTTCAACTCTGCTTAGGAAACTGACAAGAACAGTAGCTCCTATTCAGCCCAATACACTGTACTTGCGGGGAACAGACGCGAGTGCTATTTGCCCTGTGTATGGCAATTAGAGCGCAATAGTGACTCTTCTTACCAGAAAACAACTCTTGCTCGTAGGACCAAAAACTGCATGTTACGCAACTCCATTTAGGACTGGGAAACAAACGCGAGCTCGCCTTACAAGAAACACACTCTGCTTTAGAGAAAAAAGCACTCTTCTACTCAACTGTGTTTCCTATAGGACCAAAACAGTGAGCTTGCTCAGAACCAAAGAACTGTGCTTCCTACACACACGGTCCTATCTAGTTCAATTCTGCTTAGGAAACTGACAAGAATAGTAGATCCTCTTCAGTCCAATACACTGTACTTGCTGGGAATAGACGTGAGTGCTATTTGCCCTGTGTATGACAATGGGAGCGCAATAGTGACTCTTCTTACCAGAAAACAACTCTTGCTCGTAGGACCAGAAACTGCATGTGATTCAACTCCATTTAGGACTGGGAAACAAACGCTAGCTTGCCTTACATGAAACACACTCTGTTTTTGAGAAAAGAGCACTCCTCTACTCTACTGAGTTTCCTATGGGGTCCGAAAAGTGAGCTTGCTCAGAACAAAAGAACTGTGCTTCCTACACACACGGGCCATATCTAGTTCAACTCTGCTTAAAAAACTGACAAGAACAGTAGATCCTCTTCAGTCCAATACACTGTACTTGCTGGGAACAGACACTAGTGCTATTTGCACTGTGTATGGCAATGAGAGTGCAATAGTGACTCTTCTTACCAGAAAAAAACTCTTGCTCGTAGGACCAAAAACTGCATGTGTCTCAACTCCATTTAGGACTGGGAAAGAAACGCTAGCTCGCCTTACAAGAAAAACTCTTTGCTTTTGACAAAAGAGCATTCTTCTACTATACTGTGTTTCCTATAGGGCCAGATGAGTGAGCTTCCTCAGAACAAAAGAACTGTGCTTCCTACACACACGGACCATATCTAGTTCAACTCTGCTTAGGAAACTGACAAGAACAGTAGCTCCTATTCAGTCCAATACACTGTACTTGCTGGGAACAGACGCGAGTGCTATTTGCAATGTGTATGGCAATTGGAGCACAATAGTGACTCTTCTTACCAGAAAACAACTCTTGCTCGTAGGACCAAAAACTGCATGTGACTCAACTCCATTTAGGAATGGGAAACAAACGCGAGCTCGCCTTACAAGAAACACACTCTGCTTTAGAGAAAAGAGCACTCTTCTACTCTACTGTGTTTCCTATAGGGCCAAAAGAGTGAGCATGCTCAGAACAAAAGAACTGTGCTTCCTAAATACACGGTCATATCTAGTTCAATTCTGCTTAGGAAACTGACAAGAATAGTAGATCCTCTTCAGTCCAAAACACTGTACTTGCTGGGAACAGACGCGAGTGCTATATGCCCTGTGTATGACAATGGGAGCGCAATAGTGACTCTTCTTACCGGAAAACAACTCTTGTTCCTAGGACCAGAAACTGCATGGGATTCAACTCCAGTTAAGACTGGGAAACAAATACTAGCTCGCCTTACAAAAAACACACTCTGCTTTTGAGAAGAGAGCACTCTTCTACTCTACTGTGTTTCCTATGGGTTCCAAACAGTGAGCTTGCTCAGAACAAAAGAACTGTGCTTCCTACACACACGGACCATATCTAGTTCAACTCTGCTTAGGAACCTGACAAGAACAGTAGCTCCTCTTCAGTCCAATACACTGTACTTGCTGGGAACAGACGCGAGTGCTATTTGCACTGTGTATGGCAATTGGAGCACAATAGTGACTCGTCTTACAAGAAAACAACTCTTGCTCGTAGGACCATAAACTGCATGTGACTCAACTCCATTTAGGACTGGGAAAGAAACGCGAGTTCGCCTTACAAGAAACACACTCTGCTTTAGAGAAAAGAGCACTCTTCTACTCTACTGTGTTTCCTATATGGCCAGAACAGTGAGATTGCTCAGAACAAAAGAACTGTGCTTCCTACACACACGGCCATATCTAGTTCAACTCTGCTTAGGAAACTGACAAGAACAGTAGCTCCTATTCAGTCCAATACACTGTACTTGCTGGGAACAGACGCGAGTGCTATTTGCAATGTGTATGGCAATGGGAGCACAATGTGACTTTCCTTACCAGAAAACAACTCTTGTTCGTAGGACCAGAAACTGCATGTGATTCAACTCCATTTAGGACTAGGAAACAAACGCTAGCTCGCCTTACAAGAAACACACTCTGCTTTAGATAAAAGAGCACTCATCTACTCTACTGTGTTTCCTATAGGGCCAGAACAGTGAGCTTGCTCAGAACATAAGAATTGTGCTTCCTACACACACGGGCCATATCTAGTTCAACTCTGCTTAGGAAACTGACAAGAACAGTAGCTCCTCTTCAGTCTTATACACTGTAATTCCTGGGAACAGACGCGAGTGCTATTTGTACTGTGTATGGCAATGGGAGCACAATAGTGATTCTTTTTTACCAGAAAACAACTCTTGCTCGTAGGACCAGAAACTGCATGTGATTCAACTCCATTTAGGACTGGGAAACAAATGCTAGCTCGACTTACAAGAAACACACTCTGCTTTTGCGAAAAGAGCACTCTTCTACTCTACTGTGTTTCTTATGGGGTTCGAAGTGTGAGCTTGCTCAGAACAAAAGAACTGTGCTTCCTACACACACGGCAATATCTAGTTCAATTCTGCTTAGGAACCTGACAAGAACAGTAGATCCTATTCAGTCCAATACACTGTACTTGCTGGGAACAGACGCATGTGCTATTGGTCCTGTGTATGGCAATGGGAGCGCAATAGTGACTATTCTTATCATAAAACAACTCATGCTCATAGGACCAGAAACTGCATGTGATTCAACTCCATTTAGGACTGGGATACAAACGAGAGCTCGCCTTACATTAAACACACTCTGCTTTAGAGGAAAGAGCACTCTTCTACTCTACTGTGTTTCCTATGGGGTCCAAACAGTGAGCTTGCTCAGAACAAAAGAACTGTGCTTCCTATACACACGGACCATATGTAGTTCAACTCTGCTTAGGAAACTGACAAGAACAGTAGCTCCTCTTCAGTCCAATACATTGTACTTGCTGGGAACAGACCTGAGTGCTATTTGCACTGTGTATGGCAATGGGAGCACAATAGTGACTTTCCTTACCAGAAAACAACTCTTGCTTATAGGACCAGAAACTGCATGTGATTCAACTCCATTTAGGAATGGGAAACAAACGGTAGCTCTCCTTACAAGAAATACACTCTGCTTTTGAGAAAAGAGCACTCTTCTACTCTACTGTGTTTCCTATTGGGCCCAAACAGTGAGCTTGCTCAGAACAAAAGAACTGTGCTTCCTACACACACGGACCATATGTAGTTCAACTCTGCTTAGGAAACTGACAAGAACAGTAGCTGCTCTTCAGTCCAATACACTGTACTTGCTGGGAACAGACGCGAGTGCTATTTGCACTGTGTATGGCAATGAGAACGCAATAGTGACTTTCCTTACCAGAAAACAACTCTTGCTCGTAGGACCACAAACTGCATGTGATTCAACGCCATTTAGGACTGGGAAAAAATGCTAGCTCGCCTTACAGAAACACACTCTGCTTTTGCGAAAAGAGCACTCTTCTACTCTACTGTGTTTCCTATAGGGCCAGAACAGTGAGCTTGCTCAGATCAAATGAACTGTGCTTCCTAGACACACGGGCCCTATCTAGTTCAACTCTGCTTAGGAAACTGAGAAGAACAGTAGCTCCTCTTCAGTCCAATACACTGTAATTGCTGGGAACAGACGCGAGTGCTATTTGCACTATGTATGGCATTTGGAGCGCAATAGTGACTCTTCTTACCAGAGAACAACTCTTGCTTGTAGGAACAAAAACTGCCTGTGACTCAATTCTATTTAGGACTGGGAAACAAATGCGAGCTCGCCTTACAAGAAATACACTCTACTTTAGAGAAAAGAGCACTCTTCAACTCTACTGTGTTTCCTATAGGGCCAGAACAGTGAGCTTGCTCAGAATATAATAACTGTGCTTCCTACACACACAGGCCATATCTATTTCAACTCTGCTTAGGAACCTGACAAGAGCAGTAGATCCTCTTCAGTCCAATACACTGTACTTGCTGGGAACAGACGCGAGTGCTATTTGCACTGTGTATGGCAATGAGAGCACAATAGTGACTTTCCTTACCAGAAAACAACTCTTGCTCATAGGACTACAAACTGCATGTGATTCAACTCCATTTAGGACTGGGAAACAAACGCTAGCTTGCCTTACAAGAAACACACTCTGCTTTAGAGAAAAGAGCACTCTTCTACTCTACAGTGTTTCCTATAGGGCCAGAACAGTGAGCTTGCTCAGAACAAAAGAACTGTGCTTCCTACACACGGGCCATGTCTAGTTTAACTCTGCTTAGGAAACTGACAAGAACAGTAGCTCCTATCAGTCCAATACACTGTACTTGCTGGGAACAGACGCGAGTGCTATTTGCACTTTGTATGGCATTTGGAGCGCAATAGTGACTCTTCTTACCAGAGAACAACTCTTGCTTGTAGGAACAAAAACTGCCTGTGACTCAATTCTATTTAGGACTGGGAAACAAATGCGATCTCGCCTTACAAGAAATACACTCTACTTTAGAGAAAAGAGCACTCTTCAACTCTACTGTGTTTCCTATAGGGCCAGAACAGTGAGCTTGCTCAGAATATAATAACTGTGCTTCCTACACACACAGGCCATATCTATTTCAACTCTGCTTAGGAACCTGACAAGAACAGTAGATCCTCTTCAGTCCAATACACTGTACTTGCTGGGAACAGACGCGAGTGCTATTTGCACTGTGTATGGCAATGAGAGCACAATAGTGACTTTCCTTACCAGAAAACAACTCTTGCTCATAGGACTACAAACTGCATGTGATTCAACTCCATTTAGGACGGGGAAACAAATGCTAGCTCGCCTTACAAGAAACACACTCTGCTTTTGAGAAAAGAGCACTCTTCTACTCTACGGTGTTTCCTATGGGGTCCAAACAGTGAGCTTGCTCAGAACAAAAGAACTGTGCTTCCTACACACATGGACCATATCTAGATCAACTCTCCTTATGAATCTGCCAAGAACAGTAGCTCCTGTTCAGTCCAATACACTGTACTTGCTGGGCACAGACGCGAGTGCTATTTGCACTGTGTATGGCAATTGGAGCACAATAGTGACTCTTCTTACCAGAAAACAACTCTTGTTCGTAGGACCAAAAACTGCATGTGACTCAACTCCATTTAGGACTGGGAAACAAATGCGAGCTCGCCTTACAAGAAACACACTCTGCTTTAGAGAAAAGAGCACTCTTCTACTCTACTGTGTTTCCTATAGGGCCAGAACAGTGAGCTTGCTCAGAACCAAAGAACTATGCTTCCTACACACGGGCCATATCTAGTTCAACTCTGCTTAGGAAACTGACAAGAACAGTAGATCCTCTTCATTCCAATACACTGTACTTGCTTGGAACAGACGCGAGTGCTATTTGCACTGTGTATGGCAATGAGAGCGCAATAGTGACTTTCCTTACCAGAAAACAACTCTTGCTCATAGGACTACAAACTGCATGTGATACAACGCCATTTAGGACTGGAAAACAAATGCTAGCTCGCCTTACAAGAAACACACTCTGCTTTTGAGAAAAGAGCACTCTTCTACTCTACGGTGTTTCCTATGTGGTCCGAACAGTGAGCTTGCTCAGAACAAAAGAACTGTGCTTCCTACATACACGGCCATATCTAGTTCAATTCTGCTTAGGAACCTGACAAGAACAGTAGATCATCTTCAGTCCAATACACTGTACTTGCTGGGAACAGACAACAGTGCTATTTGTCCTGTGTATGGCCATGGCAGCGCAATAGTGGCTTTCCTTACCAGAAAACAACTCTTGCTCGTAGGACCAGAAACTGCATGTGATTCAACTCCATTTAGGACTCTGAAACAAACACTAGCTCGCGTTATAAGAAACACACTCTGCTTTTGAGAAAAGAACACTCTTCTACTCTACTGTGTTTCCTATGGGGTCTGAACAGTGAGCATGCTCAGAAAAAAAGAACTGTGTTTCCTACACACACGGCCATGTCTAGTTCAATTCTGCTTAGGAACCTGACAAGAACAGTAGATCCTCTTCAGTCCAATACACTGTACTTGCTGGGAACAGACGCCAGTGATATTTGTCTTGTGTATGGCAAAGGCAGCGCAATAGTGACTGTTCTTACCATAAAACAACTCTTGCTCCTAGGACCAGAAACTGCATGTGATTCAACTCCATTTAGGACTGGGAAACAAATGCTAGCTCGCTTTACAAGAAACACACTCTGCTTTAGAGAAAAGAGCACTCTTCTACTCTACTGTGTTTCCTATAGGGCCAGAACAGTGAGCTTGCTCAGAACAAAAGAACTGTGCTTCCTACACACGGGCCATATCTATTTCAACTCTGCTTAAGAAACTGACAAGAACAGTAGCTCCTATTCAGTCCAATACACTGTACTTGCTGGGAACAGACGCGAGTGCTATTTGCACTGTGTATGGCATTTGGAGTGCAATAGTGACTCTTCTTAACAGAAAACAACTCTTGCTTGTAGGACCAAAAACTGCCTGTGACTCAACTCCATTTAGGACTGGGAAACAAACGCGAGCTCACCTTAAAAGAATTACACTCTGCTTTAGAGAAAAGAGCACTCTTCTACTCTACTGTGTTTCCTATAGGGCCAGAACTGTGAGCTTGCTCAGAACATAAGAACTGTGCTTCCTACACACGGGCCATATCTAGTTGAACTCTGCTTAGGAAACTGTCAAGAACAGTAGTTCCTCCTCAGTCCAATACAGTGTACATGCTGGGAAAAGACACCCGTGCTCTTTGCCCTGTGTATGACAATGGGAGCGTAATTGTGACTCTTCCTACCAGAAAACAACTCTTGCTCGTAGGACCGGAAACTGCATGGGTTTCAACTCCATTTATGTCTGGGAAATGAATGCTAGCTCGCCTTACAAGAAACAGACTCTGCTTTTGAGAAAAGAGCACTCTTCTACTCTACTGTGTTTCCTATGGTGTCCGAACAGTGAGCTTGCTCAGAAAAAAAGAACTGTGCTTCCTACACACACCGGCCATATCTAGTTCAACTCCGCTTAGGAAACTGACAAGAACAGTATCTCCTCTTCAGTCGAATACACTGTACTTGCTGGGAGCAGACACGAGTGCTCTTTGCACTGTGTATGGCAATGGGAGCACAATAGTGACTCTTCTTACCAGAAAACAACTTTTGCTCGTAGGACCAGAAACTGCATGGGATTCAACTTCGTTTCTGACTGGGAAACAAACACTAGCTAGCCTTACAAGAAACACACTCTGCTTTTGAGAAAAGAGCACTCTTCTACTCTACTGTGTTTCCAATGGAGTCCGAACAGTGAGCTTGCTCAGAACAAAAGAACTGTGCTTACTACACACACGGGTCATATCTAGTTCAACTCTGCTTAGGAAACTGACAAGAACAGAAGCTCCTCTTCTTTCCAATACACTGTATTTGCTGGGAACAGACGCCAGTGCTATTTGCACTGTGTATGGCAATTGGACCACAATAGTGACTCGTCTTACCAGAAAACAACTCTTGCTCATAGGACAAAAAACTGCATGTGACTCAACTCCATTTAGGACTGGGAAACAAACTCTAGCTCGCTTTACAAGAAACACACTCTGCTTTTGAGAAAAGAGCACCCTTCTACTCTACTGTGTTTCCTATAGGGCCAAAACAGTGAGCTTGCTCAAAAAAAAAAGAACTGTGCTTCCTACACACGCGGGCCATATCTAGTTCAACTCTGCTTAGAAAACTGAGAAGAACAGTAGCTCCTCTTCAGTCCAATACACTGTACTTGCTGGGAACAGACGGGAGGGCTATTTGCACTGTGTATGGCAATGAGAGCGCAATAGTGACTTTCCTTACCAGAAAACAACTCTTGCTCGTAGGACCAGAAACTGCATGTGATTCAACTCCATTTAGGAATGGAAAACAAACGCTAACTCGCCTTACAAGAAACACACTCTGCTTTTGAGAAAAAAGCACTCTTCTACTCTACTGTGTTCCCTATGGGGTCCGAACAGTGAGCTTGCTCAGAACAAAAGAACTGTGCTTCCTACACACACGGACCATATGTAGTTCAACTCTGCTTAGGAAACTGACAAGAACAGTAGCTCCTATTCAATCCAATACACTGTACTTGCTGGGAAAAGCCTCGAGTGCTATTTGCCCTGTGTATGGCAATTGGAGTGCAATAATGACTCTTCTTACCAGAAAACAACTCTTGCTCGTAGGACCAAAAACTGCCTGTGACTCAACTCTATTTAGGACTGGGAAACAAATGCGAGCTCGCCTTACAAGAAATACACTCTACTTTAGAGAAAAGAGCACTCTTCTACTCTACTGTGTTCCTAAAGGGCCAGAACAGTGAGCTTGCTCAGAACATATTAACTGTGTTTCCTACACACCGGCCATATCTAGTTCAACTCTGCTTAGGAACCTGACAAGAACAGTAGATCCTCTTCAGTCCAATACACTGTACTTGCTGGGAAAAGACGCGAGTGCTATTTGCACTGTGTATGGCAATGAGAGCGCAATAGTGACTTTCCTTACCAGAAAACAACTCTTGCTCATAGGACTACAAACTGCATGTGATTCAACGCCATTTAGGACTGGGAAACAAATGCTAGCTCGCCTTACAAGAAACACACTCTGCTTTTGAGAAAAGAGCACTCTTCTACTCTACGGTGTTTCCTATGTGGTCCGAACAGTAAGCTTGCTCAGAACAAAAGAACTGTGCTTCCAACACACACGGCCATATCTAGTTCTATTCTGCTAGGAACCTGACAAGAACAGTAGATCCTCTTCAGTCCAATACACTGTACTTGCTGGGAACAGACAACAGTGCTATTTGTCATGTGTATGGCAATTGCAGCGCAATAGTGACTATTCTTACCATTAAACAACTCTTGCTCATAGGACCAGAAACTGCATGTGATTCCACTCCATTTAGGACTGGGAAACAAACGCTAGCTCGCATTACAAGAAACACACTCTGCTCTAGAGAAAAGAGCACTCTTCAACTCTACTGTGTTTCCTATGGGGTGCAAACAGTGAGCTTGCTCAGAACAAAAGAACTGTGCTTCCTACACACACGGACCATATGTAGTTCAACTCTGCTTAGGAAACTGACAAGAACAGTAGCTCCTATTATTCCAATACACTGTACTTGCTGGGAAAAGACGAGAG
Source organism: Peromyscus eremicus (assembly GCF_949786415.1). NCBI lineage: Eukaryota > Metazoa > Chordata > Mammalia > Rodentia > Cricetidae > Peromyscus > Peromyscus eremicus. Next base: position 10,063 of record NW_026736947.1, on the reverse strand, counting down.
TGCTATTTGCCCAGTTTATGGCAATGGGAGCGCAATAGTGACTTTCCTTACCAAAAAACAACTCTTGTTCGTAGGACCAGAAACTGCATGTGATTCAACTCCATTTAGGACTGGGAAACACACGCTAGCTCGCCTTACAAGAAACACACTCTGCTTTTGAGAAAAGAGCACTTTTCTATTCTACTGTGTTTCCTATGGGGTCCGAAAAAGTGAGCATGCTCAGAACAAAAGAACTGTGCTTCCTACACACACGGATAATATCTAATTCAACTCTGCTTAGGAAACTAACAAGAACAGTAGATCCTCTTCAGTCCAATAGACTGTACTTGCTGGGAACAGACGCGAGTGCTATTTGCACTGTGTATGGCAATGGGAGCACAATGTGACTTTCCTTACCAGAAAACAACTCTTGTTCATAGGACCAGAAACTGCATGTGATTCAACTCCATTTAGGACTGGGAAACAAACGATAGCTCGCCTTACAAGAAACACACTCTGTTTTAGAGAAAAGAGCACTCATCTACTCTACTGTGTTTCCTATAGGGCCAGAACAGTGAGCTTGCTCAGAACATAAGAACTGTGCATCCTACACACACGGGCCATGTCTAGTTCAACTCTGCTTAGGAAACTGACAAGAACAGTAGCTCCTATTCAGTCCAATACACTGTACTTGCTGGGAACAGACGTGAGTGCTATTTGCACTGTGTATGGCATTTGGAGCGCAATAGTGACTCTTCTTACCAGAAAAAAACTCTTGCTCGTAGGACCAAAAACTGCCTGTGACTCAATTCTATTTAGGACTGGGAAACAAATGCGAGCTCGCCTTACAAGAAATACACTCTACTTTAGAGAAAAGAGCACTCTTCAACTCTTCTGTGTTTCCTATAGGGCCAGAACAGTGAGCTTGCTCAGAATATAATAACTGTGCTTCCTAAACACACAGGCCATATCTATTTCAACTCTGCTTAGGAACCTGACAAGAACAGTAGATCCTCTTCAGTCCAATACACTGTACTTGCTGGGAACAGACGCCAGTGCTATTTGCCCTGTGTATGGCAATGGCAGTGCGATAGTGATTCTTCTTACCAGAAAACAACTCTTGCTCGTAGTACCAGAAACTGCATGGGTTTCAACTCCATTTAGGACTGCGAAACAAACGATAGCTCGCCTTACAAGAAACACACTCTGCTTTAGAGAAAAGAGCACTCTTCTACTCTACTGTGTTTCCTATGGGGTCCAAACAGTGAGCTTGCTCAGAACAAAAGAACTGTGCTTCCTACACACACGGATAATATCTAGTTCAACTCTGCTTAGGAAACTGACAAGAACAATAGCACCTATTCAGTGCAATACACTGTACTTGCTGGGAACAGACGCGAGTGCTATTTGCACTGTGTATGGCAATGGGAGCACAATGTGACTTTCCATACCAGAAAACAACTCTTGTTCGTAGGACCAGAAACTGCATGTGATTCAACTCCATTTAGGACTGGGAAACAAACGATAGCTTGCCTTACAAGAAACACACTCTGCTTTAGAGAAAAGAGCACTCATCTACTCTACTGTGTTTCCTATATGGCCAGAACAGTGAGCTTGCTCAGAACATAAGAACTGTGCTTCCTACACACGGGCCATATCTAGTTCAACTCTGCTTAGGAAACTGACAAGAACAGTAGCTCCTCTTCAGTCCGATACACTGTAATTGCTGGGAACAGACTGAGTGCTATTTGCACTGTGCATGGCAATGGGAGCACAATAGTGACTTTCCTTACCAGAAAACAACTCTTGCTCGTAGGACCAGAAACTGCATGTGATTCAACTCCATTTAGGACTGGGAAACAAACGCAAGCTCGCCTTACAAGAAACACACTCTGCTTTTGAGAAAAGAGCACTCTTCTATTCTACTGTGTTTCCTATGGGGTCCAAACAGTGAGCCTGCTCAGAACAAAAGAATTGTGCTTCCTACACACATGGCAATATCTAGTTCAATTCTGCTTAGGAACCTGGCAAGAACAGTAGATCCTCTTCAGTCCAATACACTGTACTTGCTGGGAACAGACAACAGTGCTATTTGTCATGTGTATGGCAAAGGCAGCGCAATAGTGACTATTCTTACCATAAAACAACTCTTGCTCATAGGACCAAAAACTGCATGTGATTCAACTCCATTTAGGACTGGGAAACAAACGCTAGCTTGCCTTACAAGAAACACACTCTGCTTTAGAGAAAAGAGCACTCTTCTACTCTACAGTGTTTCCTATAGGGCCAGAACAGTGAGCTTGCTCAGAACAAAAGAACTGTGCTTCCTACACACGGGCCATGTCTAGTTCAACTCTGCTTAGGAAACCGACAAGAACAGTAGCTCCTATTCAGTCCAATACACTGTACATGCTGGGAACTGACGCGAGTGCTATTTTCACTGTGTATGGCATTTGGAGCACAATAGTGACTCATCTTACCAGAAAACAACTCTTGCTCGTAGGACGAAAAACTGCCTGTGACTCAATTCTATTTAGGACTGGGAAACAAATGCGAGCTCGCCTTACAAGAAATACACTCTACTTTAGAGAAAAGAGCACTCTTCAACTCTACTGTGTTTCCTGTAGGGCCAGAACAGTGAGCTTGCTCAGAACATAATAACTGTGCTTCCTACACACGCAGGCCATATCTATTTCAACTCTGCTTAGGAAACTGACAAGAACAGTAGATCCTCTTCAGTCCAATACACTGTACTTGCTGGGAACAGACGCGAGTGCTATTTGCACTGTGTATGGCAATGAGAGCACAATAGTGACTTTCCTTACCAGAAAACAACTCTTGCTCATAGGACTACAAACTGCATGTCATTCAACTCCATTTAGGACTGGAAAACAAATGCTAGCTTGCCTTACAAGAAACACACTCTGCTTTTGAGAAACGAGCACTCTTCTAGTCTATGGTGTTTCCTCTGGGGTCCGAACAGTGAGCTTGCTCAGAACAAAAGAACTGTGCTTCCTACACACATGGACCATATCTAGTTCAACTCTGCTTAGGAATCTGACAAGAACAGTAGCTCCTGTTCAGTCCAGTACACTGTACTTGCTGGGCACAGACGCGAGTACTATTTGCACTGTGTATGGCAATTGGAGCACAATAGTGACTCTTCTTACCAGAAAACAACTCTTGCTCGTTGGAACAATAACTGCATGTGACTCAACTCCATTTAGGACTGGGAAACAAATGCAAGCTCGCCTTACAAGAAACACACTCTGCTTTAGAGAAAAGAGCACTCTTCTACTCTACTGTGTTTCCTATAGGGCCAGAACAGTGAGCTTGCTCAGAAAAAAAGAACTGTGCTTCCTACACACGGGCCATATCTAGTTCAACTCTGCTTAGGAAACTGACAAGAACAGTAGATCCTCTTCATTCCAATACACTGTACTTGCTGGGAACAGACGCGAGTGCTATTTGCACTGTGTATGGCATTTGGAGCGCAATAGTGACTCTTCTTACCAGAAAACAACTCTTGCTTGTAGGACCAAAAACTGCCTGTGACTCAACTCTATTTAGGACTGGGAAACAAATGCGAACTCGCCTAACAAGAAATACACTCTACTTTAGAGAAAAGAGCACTCTTCAACTCTACTGTGTTTCCTATAGGGCCAGAACAGTGAGCTTGCTCAGAACATAATAACTGTGCTTCCTACACACACCGGCCATATCTAGTTCAACTCTGCTTAGGAACCTCACAAGAACAGTAGATCCTCTTCAGTCCAATACACTGTACTTGCTGGGAACAGAGGCGAGTGCTATTTGCACTGTGTATGGCAATGAGAAGGCAATAGTGACTTTCCTTACCAGAAAACAACTCTTGCTCATAGGACTACAAACTGCATGTGATACAACGCCATTTAGGACTGGGAAAAAAATGCTAGCTCGCCTTACAAGAAACACACTCTGCTTTTGAGAAAAGAGCACTCTTCTACTCTACGGTGTTTCCTATGTGGTCCGAACAGTGAGCTTGCTCAGAACAAAAGAACTGTGCTTCCTACATACACGGCCATATCTAGTTCAATTCTGCTTAGGAACCTGACAAGAACAGTAGATCCTCTTCAGTCCAATACACTGTACTTGCTGGGAGCAGACAACAGTGCTCTTTGTCCTGTGTATGGCAATGGCAGCCCAATAGTGGCTTTCCTTACCAGAAAACAACTCTTGCTCGTAGGACCAGAAACTGCATGTGATTCAACTCCATTTGGGACTGGGAAACAAACGCTAGCTTGCGTTATAAGAAACACACTCTGCTTTTGAGAAAAGAACACTCTTCTACTCTACTGTGTTTCCTATGGGGTCTGAACAGTGAGCTTGCTCAGAACAAAAGAACTGTGCTTCCTACACACACACACGTGTCATATCTAGTTCAACTCTGCTTAGAAAACTGACAAGAACAGTAGCTCCTCTTAAGTCCAATACACTGTACTTGCTGGGAATAGACACGAGTGCTATTTGCACTGTGTATGGCAAGGGAACGCAATAGTGACTCTTCTTACCAGAAAACAACTCTTGCTTGCAGGACCAGAAACTGCGTGGGATTCAACTCCGTTTCTGACTGGGAAACAAACACTAGCTAGCCTTACAAGAAACACACTCTGCTTTTGAGAAAAGAGCACTCTTCTACTCTACTGTGTTTCCAATCGAGTCCGAACAGTGAGCTTGCTCAGAACAAAAGAACTGTACTTACTACACACACGGGTCATATCTAGTTCAACTCTGCTTAGGAAACTGACAAGAACAGAAGCTCCTCTTCTTTCACATACACTGTATTTGCTGGAAGCAGACGCGAGAGCTATTTGCACTGTATATGACATTGGGAGCTCAATAGTGACTCTTCTTACCAGAAAAAAACTCTTGCTCATAGGACCAGAAACTGCATGGGATTCAACTTCGTTTCTGAGTGGGAAACAAACACTAGCTAGCCTTACAAGAAACACACTCTGCTTTTGAGAAAAGAGCACGCTTCTACTCTACTGTGTTTCCTATAGGGCCAGAACAGTCAGCTTGCTCAGAACAAAAGAACTGTGCTTCCTACACACACGGGCCATATCTAGTTCAACTCTGCTTAGGAAACTGACAAGAAGAATAGATCCTCTTCAGTCCAATACACTCTACATGCTGGGAATAGACGCCCGTGCTATTTGCCCTGTGTATGACAATGGGAGCACAATAGTGACACTTCTTACCAGAAAACAACTCTTGCTCGTAGGACCAGAAACTGCATGGGATTCATCTCCATTTAGGACTGGGAAAAAACGCTAGCTTGCCTTACAAGAAACACACTCTGCTTTTGACAAAAGAGCACTCTTCTACTCTACTGTTTTTCCTATGGGGTCCGAACAGTGAGCTTGCTCAGAACAAAAGAACTGTGCTTCCTACACACACGGGCCATATCTAGTTCAACTCTGGTTAGAAAACTGACAAGAACACTATCTCCTCTTCTGTCCAATACACTGTACTTGCTGGGAACAGACGCGAGTGCTATTTGCACTGAGTATGGCAATGGGAGCGCAATAGTGTCTCTTCTTACCAGAAAACCACTCTTGCTCGTAGGACCAGAAAATGCATGGGATTCAACTCCGTTTCTGACTGGGAAACAAACACTAGCTCGCCTTAGAAGAAACACACTCTGATTTTGAGAAAAGAGCACTCTTCTACTCTACTGTGTTTCCTATAGGTTCAGAGCAGTGAGCTTGCTTAGAACAAAAGAACTGTGCTTCCTTCACACACGGGCCATATCTAGTTCAACTCTGCTTAGGAAACTGACAAGAACAGTAGATCCTCCTCAGTCCAATACACTGTACATGCTGGGAACAGACACCCGTGCTATTTGTCCTGTGTATGACAATGGGAGCGTAATTGTGACTCTTCTTACCAGAAAACAACTCTTGCTAGTAGGACCAGAAACTGCATGGGATTCAACTCCATTTATGACTGGGAAACGAATATTAGCTCATCTTACAAGAAACACACTCTGCTTTTGAGAAAAGAGCACTCTTCTACTCTACTGTGTTTCCTATGGTGTTCGAACAGTGAGCTTGCTCAGAAAAAAATAACTGTGCTTCCTACACACACGGGCTATATCTAGTTCAACTCTGCTTAGGAAACTGACAAGAACAGTATTTCCTCTTCAGTCCAATACACTGTACTTGCTGGGAGCAGACACGAGTGCTATTTGCACTGTGTATGGAAATGGGAGCACAATAGTGACTCTTCTTACCAGAAAACAACTCTTGCTCGTAGGACCAGAAACTGCATGGGATTCATCTTCGTTTCTGACTGGGAAACAAACACTAGCTAGCCTTACAAGAAACACACTCTGCTTTTGAGAAAAGAGCACTCTTCTACTCTACTGTGTTTCCTATAGGGCCCGAACAGTGAGCTTGCTCAGAACAATAGAACTGTGCTTCCTACACACATGGACCATATCTAGTTCAACTCTGCTTAGAAAACTGACAAGAACAGTAGCTCCTCTTCAGTCCAATACACTGTACTTGCTGGGAAAAGACGCGAGTGCTATTTGCACTGTGTATGGCAAGGGAACGCAATAGTGACTCTTCTTACCAGAAAACAACTCTTGCTTGCCGAACCAGAAACTGCGTGGGATTCAACTCCGTTTCTGACTGGGAAACAAACACTAGCTAGCCTTACAAGAAACACACTCTGCTTTTGAGAAAAGAGCACTCTTCTACTCTACTGTGTTTCCAATGGAGTCCGAACAGTGAGCTTGCTCAGAACAAAAGAACTGTGCTTACTACACACACGGGTCATATCTAGATCAACTCTGCTTAGGAAACTGACAAGAACAGAAGCTCCTCTTCTTTCCAATACACTGTACTTGCTGGGAGCAGACGCGAGCGCTATTTGAACTGTGTGTGGCTAAGGGAGCACAATAGTGACTTTCCTTACCAGAAAACAACTCTTGCTCATAGGACCAAAAACTGCATGTGATTCAACTCCAGTTAGGACTGGGCAACAAACCCTAGCTCGCCTTACAAGAAACACACTCTGCTTTTGAGAAAAGAGCACGCTTCTACTCTACTGTGTTTCCTATAGGGCCAGAACAGTGAGCTTGCTCAGAACAAAAGAACTGTGCTTCCTAAACACACGGGCCATATCTAGTTCAACTCTGCTCAGGAAATTGACAAGAACAGTAGACATTCTCAGTCCAATACACTGTTCTTGCTGGGAACAGACGCCAGTGCTATTTGCACTGTGTATGGCAATTGGACCACAATAGTGACTCATCTTACCAGAAAACAACTCTTGCTCATAGGACAAAAAACTGCATGTGACTCAATTCCATTTAGGACTGGGAAACAAACTCTAGCTCGCTTTACAAGAAACACACTCTGCTTTTGAGAAAAGAGCACGCTTCTACTCTACTGTGTTTCCTATGGGGACAAAACAGTGAGCTTGCTCAGAAAAAAAGAACTGTGCTTACTACACACACGGGCCATATCTAGTTCAACTCTTCTTAGGAAACTGAGAAGAACAGTAGCTCCTCTTCAGTCCAATACACTGTACTTGCTGGGAACAGACGGGAGGGCTATTTGCACTGTGTATGGCAATGAGAGCGCAATAGTGACTTTCCTTACAAGAAAACAACTCTTGTTCATAGGCCCAGAAACTGCATGTGATTCAACTCCATTTAGGAATGGAAAACAAAAGCTAGCTCGCCTTACAAGAAACACACTCAGCTTTAGAGAAAAGAGCACTCTTCTACTATACTGTGTTTCCTATGGGTTCCAAACAGTGAGCTTGCTCAGAACAAAAGAACTGTGCTTCCTACACACATGGATCATATCTAGTTCAACTCTGCTTAGGAAACTGACAAGAACAGTAGCACCTATTCAGTCCAATACACTGTACTTGCTGGGAACAGACGCGAGTGCTATTTGCACTGTGTATGGCAATGGGAGCGCAATGTGACTTTCCTTACCAGAAAACAACTCTTGTTCCTTGGACCAGAAACTGCATGTGATTCAACTCCATTTAGGACTCGGAAACAAACGCTAGCTTGCCTTACAAAAAACACACTCTGCTTTTGAGAAAAGAGCACTTTTCTACTCTACTGTGTTTCCTATGGGGTCCAAACAGTGAGCTTGCTCAGAACAAAAGAACTGTGCTTCCTACACACACGGCCATATCTAGTTCAATTCTGCTTAGGAACCTGACAAGAGCAGTAGATCCTCTTCAGTCCAATACACTGTACTTGCTGAGAACAGACACCAGTGCTATTTGTCCTGTGTATGGCAATGGCAGCGCAATAGTGACTATTCTTAACATAAAACAACTCTTGCTCGTAGGACCAGAAAGTGCATGTGACTCAACTCCATTTAGGACTGGGAAACAAACTCTAGCTCGCTTTACAAGAAACACACTCTGCTTTTGAGAAAAGAGCACTCTTCTACTCTACTGTGTTTCCTATAGGGCCAAAACAGTGAGCTTGCTCAGAAAAAAAGAACTGTGCTTCCTACACACACGGGACATATCTAGTTCAACTCTGCTTAGGAAACTGACAAGAACAGTAGCTCCTCTTCAGTCCAATACACTGTACTTGCTGGGAACAGACGGGAGGGCTATTTGCACTGTGTATGGCAATGAGAGCGCAATAGTGACTTTCCTTACCAGAAAACAACTCTTGCTCGTAGGACCAGAAACTGCATGTGATTCTTCTCCATTTAGGAATGGAAAACAAACGCTAGCTCGCCTTACAAAAAACACACTCTGCTTTTGAGAAAAAAGCACTCTTCTACTCTACTGTGTTCCCTATGGGGTCCGAACAGTGAGCTTGCTCAGAACAAAAAAACTGTGCTTCCTACACACACGGCTATATCGAGTTCAAGTCTGCTTAGGAACCTGACAAGAACTGTAGATCTTCTTCAGTCCAATACACTGTACTTGCTGCGAACAGACGCCAGTGCTATTTGCCCTGTGTATGGCAATGGCAGCGCAATAGTGAGTCTTCTTACCAGAAAACAACTATTGCTCGTAGTACCAAAAACTGCATGGGATTCAACTCCATTTAGGACTGCGAAACAAACGCTAGCTCGCCTTACAAGAAACACACTCTGCTTTAGAGAAAAGAGCACTCTGCTACTCTACTGTGTTTCCTATGGGTTCCAAACAGTGAGCTTGCTCAGAACAAAAGAACTGTGCTTCCTACACACACGGATCATATCTAGTTCAACTCTGCTTAGGAAACTGACAAGAACAGTAGCACCTATTCAGTCCAATACACTGTACTTGCTGGGAAAAGACCCGAGTGCTATTTGCACTGTGTATGGCAATGGGAGCGCAATGTGACATTCCTTACCAGAAAACAACTCTTGTTCGGAGGACAGAAACTGCATGTGATTCAACTCCATTTAGGACTGGGAAACAAACGCTAGCTTGCCTTACAAAAAACACACTCTGCTTTTGAGAAAAGAGCACTTTTCTACTCTACTGTGTTTCCTATGGGGTCCGAACAGTGAGCTTGCTCAGAACAAAAGAACTGTGCTTCTTACACAAACGGCCATATCTAGTTCAATTCTGCTTAGGAATCTGACAAGAGCAGTAGATCCTCTTCAGTCCAATACACTGTACTTGCTGGGAACAGACGCCAGTGCTATTTGTCCTGTGTATGGCAATGGCAGCGCAATAGTGACCATTCTTAACATAAAAAAACTCTTGCTCGTAGGACCAGAAAGGGCATGTGATTCAACTCCGTTTAGGACTGGGAAACAAACGCTAGCTCGCCTTACAAGAAACACACTCTGCTTTAGAGAAAAGAGCACTCTTCTACTGTACTGTGTTTCCTATGGGGTCCAAACAGAGAGCTTGCTCAGAACAAAAGAACTGTGCTTCCTACACACACGAACCATATGTAGTTCAACTCTGCTTAGGAAACTGACAAGAAAAGTAGCTCCTATTCAGTCCAATACACTGTACTTGCTGGGAATAGCCTCGAGTTCTATTGGCCCTGTGTATGGCAATTGGAGCGCAATAGTGACTTTCCTTACCAGAAAACAACTCTTGTTTGTAG